>NC_056482.1:26805503-26984489 GCF_008729295.1 Plectropomus leopardus
CTAAAACTGGACTTTAAAATACATGTGAACATGTTCCTTTGACTGAAATTTGACTAAATAGAAATTTCTCGAAATCTGACTAACACACTCAGATAATTCGAGTCGAGCTATTCCGTCATGTAAACACCTCAGTCGGACTTTAACTGGACTCTGCTTTCTGCGCGTGCTCCCAGTTATTCTTTCCTCAGTCTACAGCTGCTGCTAGAGGCTGCAAACATCCTCTCACTTATAATTATAGTCTACTAATGTATGAAAAACTTGTCACGGTGTGAACAGTGGTTAAAGCAGCTCACAGAAAAAAAATGCGTCAGAGCTTTGTCGCCCCTGTTTTTGCCTGACAAGGCGTCAATGCACAAACCTGCTATTAATAAATATCCCATTGAGAGGCTCTCCGTGCAGTCTGCTCTTTATTGTAATGAAAAAGTTGCCCAGCAGCCGACAATAAACACGGTGCAGACGCCACTATGTATCACTGATGAACAAGGAAATACAGCGAGTGCTGCTGGACGGAGCCGCGAGTGAGAACAACCCCGTCCACATGTGAGAGGAACGTCTGCAGCAGAAACACTAAACTGATCTAGGCCACTTCCAGACGACAACAACTCTTCTAAAAATGGAAAAGTCTCTCCACATCCATATAATAACATTGTAAGAACAATCCTCATGTACCCGGATCTAAAAAACAAACAAACCGAAAACAGCGTAGTATGCATGCCAGGCCAGTAGTTGGCGGAGTAATTTATAAAATTACCCCAAAGAAGACCACCAAGTGCCTGCACATGAAGGTGTTATTCTTATTCTACTGAGCGGTGAGTATAAACACACAAGAAGACGATGGAGAACGCGTGTATGAGAACCAACAGCGCTATTAAACAGAGCGCACCGTGACGTCACCGTTCTCACAGGATTCGTGCATTGTTTACACCGTGATAGAAGCCGTGGGCGTGAAGAAAAAAAACACAACAAAAGTTTGATGTTTGATGCAAGAACCATTGCCGTGTGTGTGTGTGTGTGTGTGTGTGTGTGAATGTCAGATGATAATTGTCTTTAAATGTTTGTGTCATTATGCACCACAGGTCATCCTGGAGTCAACAGCATCGGTGTTATTGTCCTGCATAGATTATATTGATTCCATGCACAACACACACACACACACACACACACACACACACACTTGACAATGATCACAGAGCTATTAAGAGGTGAAAATCATTTTAAAATAACAACGTGACACTTCCCAGGCTTGTGTGTGTCCAAGAGAAAATAAATCACAGCATGTTGTCAACGTAGATAATAAGAGAGGTCAGTTTGTGTGTGTGTGTGTGTGTGTGTGTGTGTGTGTGTGTACATATTTCCACGCTACACTTCCTCGTCAAACTAACAGCTAATTTGCGGTGTCGGTGCCTCGTGGCAAGGTTGTATTAGATTGTGCATATTGTGCTCTTTAACACACTCAGGTAACCTGGGCTCTGTGAAACCGTATCACAGACGTGTGCTGGTGTTGGTGGAGCGCTGCACACTGAGGCTGCTCCGGTCCCTCGGGACACTGGTGAAGGTCATATTTAAGCAGCTGACATAACACTCCTCCTCCTCTTCCTCCTCTGGATATAACAGGAGCAGAGTGTCGCAAAGGAGAAGGTGCTGATAGCATGTTGGAGAAATTCACACCTTTGGCAGGAAGGTTGTTATTCTGCAATTATCAGATTACTGAGAATACAAATCAGTCTTTTTATAACACTAGAGGGCTGCAACTGTTTTTGAAATGATTAGTCTGTTGATTCATTTTTCAATTAAGTCAACTCTTGTTTTCAGTCCGTACCCTAAAAGATATTCAGTTTATTAATTTACTGTCACAAAAGACAAGTTAATGCAGTGAATCCTTGAAACTGAAAAGCTCAAGAATTGTTGTTGTTTTTGTCTGAAAAATGACTTGACTGATTGTCAGATATGTTGTTGATAAATGGCGAATTAATTAATTGAACCAAAGATAATCAGTTTTTTTAGAGGGGAAATATCAAGAAGAAAATAGAAATCTCTGTTCATAGTTATTAAAATTATATATCTAAAACTGTGTTGCAGCAAAAATGTATTATTAAATATTATTATATATGTGCATTTTTTTTTCTTTTTTTTCAAAAAAGGTTTCTCTTTTTTCACTCCTTTTTTGCGCTCATTTTCAGGTAATTTTCTAGTATTTTTTTATTTTTCGGCCATGTCTTGTTAAGTTGCTCAGTCCCCCCTCCCGTCCCCTTTTTGAGATTTTAAAGTGCAGATTATTAAGTATGCCTATGGTCAAAAAAAGAGGGATAGATGTACAGAAAAAAATATTTCTAATTCACTTAATTCTATATTTAAAATTACAAAAAAGATTCTTGATTATTTTGTAGCACTTTCTTTAAGCCATTTTCTTGTTTATTTTTTTCCAGTTTGATTTTTTTTAGTTTTTGTGCTTATTTTCTTTAACTTTTTACTAATTTCTTGCTAATTTATGGGCCATTTTCTTACCCTCTTCCCATGATTTTGAAAGAAATCAAGCCAATTTACTCTGGTTCCAAAAGAGTTAACTTCCATTGCGCTCTTCTATTTTAACTACAACAAAAAAAAAACATTAAAAAAGACACACAAAAAAAAGCTCTTTTCTATCAAAGTCCACCAGTGTGTAGAGACCCAGTGCACACTCCCCTCACCATTAAAACCAAACACAATTACTGGCTCATCTGTTTGGCAGGACCTCAGTAGCTCTGTGCCAGGCTGCAGGCACGCCAGCTTCACCGGGCATATGTGCCACCAACTGTCTGTCTGAGCTCCGAGGTCCGAGCATCCACACAGAGAATCAATAATACCAAAAAGAAAAGCTGATCTAGGCTACATGTTGATTCTTCATCTTCTTAACGGGGAAATGTTGGAGCCACAAGACGCCGGCTTCAAAGGATTAATGTATGCAGGACTCAGCACTTCCACCATCAGATAGGGTTCATTCTCCCTTGTATGTTCCAGCTTATCTTTAACCCAAAAATGAAATTACATATTCATGGTTTTAAGTGAAACTCTTCAAAAGCTGCATGTGCTTTTTTTTCCCCCCTCACTGCGGGGAGAATAATCAGAATAAAATAAGTAATCAAATATGCAGCTTTTACATGTTCAGGTCTCCTCCACAGACTGGGATCATCGCGTACACTGATTACAGAGAATTCACTGGGGAAGATGTCCTTTGTATTATTACATCTGCATGATTATTTTGATTTTACTTCTTTATATTAGGCTTTATTTACCCATCTAGTTGTTTAACGGCACCAGATGAAAAAACAGTGGGGAGAGAACCAGTTGTGTTGTTATTAAACGCTGGCTGACAGCTGGAAGGCACCAGGCGCATCCACATGCGACGCGCACGGGTGGCGTCACTTGAGAATGTGACAGCGTCAGGTAATAACTCTAACAATGTAATACAAGGAGTGCAAGTGCGCTTATCGGGCGTGTGGGTTCTACAAACATCTGACTTTTGTGCGGGACTCTGGAGATCACTTCCAATGGAGATGTGTCTGGGTTTTTTTTTCATCGAGACGGTCCACGTTGGTTGCCATGTGCTGTTGTGTAAACATAATGACATACTGCGTCATCCAAACACGTTGACATCACGGCAACGGCATCCTGGAGTGTAAACAGCTGACACAGAAAGATACGTTATAAGTAGACACAGAAGGTCACTGAAATAGCGACACCATATGATGAGCTGGGATGAGAACGTTTTGATTTGACAGAGGCGGTCACAGTAACTTTGACCTTTGAACTATGACCACTAAAATCGAATCAGCTCATCATCTATTCCAAGTGAATGTCTGTATGAAATTTGAACAAATTCCCTCAAGCTGTTTTTGAGAGATTGAGCTCACAAGAATAGGTCGGACATATGGACATACGGAAGAACGGACAATCCTGAAACATAATGCTCACAGCCTCGATTATCGTCTGCACATAGGCATTAAAATTATATAAGAAAATTTTTGTTGAATGAATTTCTTATTAAGTCAAAGATGCAAGTAAAAAAATACCAAGCCCAAACATAAAATCACCAGTTTTTAAAACAATCTGTAAAATCAGCAAATTAAGTCGCTGAAACTTTTCTTGACTTAATTCACAACTGATACAATTAAGCACTTTAAATTAGCTACTCTTATGATACTTCTTTATACATATAGCTTCTGATGCTCATGGGTATTGTAGCATTTAAAGCCTTCGCCAAACTGACTGACAAAACACAAACAAAGGTGAAATTATTAAATCTGGGGGCGATAACATGAACGGTTATCTTTGTTACATTATCAAGGAGGGTCTGTGTGTTTCTACATTACACTGAGGATGTCATTCACAGACAAAAAAGTTAAATGGTAACAAAGAACAGAGAAAAACATCAGACAAAAGACAACCAAGAACCATCTCCCCCGGGAAGCAACTAGCAGCCCGCAATCTACAATTTCAAATTTCATGTTTCAAGTGATTTCCTCTTCTAAGACCCTGTCAAAAAAAAAAAAACACACACACACACACACATTCACGCATGCACACACGCGCACACACACACAGTCATCTGAGCTCCTAAACCCTGAGAACAATTTAACAAAAGCAAAAAGATAATCCATAATTTGAACCATTGTTGCCATGGTGACGGGCCCCATACACACACACACACACACACACACACACACGTCTGTGTGACATGAACCACCGCAACAAGTCAGTTCAGTGCAGGGCAACATGAAGGGGCATCATCGCTGACATGAAAGGGTTTAGGCGAGCATGGTGGGAGGAAGAAGGAGAAAACATGGATGTAAAGATAGTATGGCTTGCAGCATTAAAAAAAAAAAAGATGAAAAAGACGATCAATTATAACTTGACCTAGAAAACCTAAAACCAACTCAATCATCATCCAAAGTTTCTCAGTTTTGCCCCTAACACAACACGATGGTGACTCATCCCTCCGTCTAGTAAAATAAAATTCTTAAGAAACCTCCTTAAAGGATAAGGTTGTGAATTTTTCTGATAGTTGACAAATCCCATAAAAAATAACATAAAAAACCAAAAACAATATACATCACTACAGGGTTTTATGCCTTTGTGCTCAAGTCAAGTTGCGCTTACAGTTTACATCAATGTCTGTGCAAACATGGATGCTTCACTCACAGAATATTCTTGAGTTATGGCCCAAAACATGTCACCATGACCTTGACCTTTGACCTTTAACCATCAGATTCTATTCAGTTCATCCTTGAGTCCAAGTGGATGTTTGCGCCAAATTTAAGGAAACTCCCTCAAGGCCATCTTCAGATATTGCATACACAAAAATGAGACAGATGCAAGGTCATGGTGAACTTCGAACACCAAATTCTAATCAGCTCACCAAATCAGCGCCTCCCTCAAGCCCAAGGGAACCATTTCTTACCGACACGCGCATAGCCATAGCATCATGTGACCTAGAAAAAACAAAATTAAATTTAAAAAAAAGTGTTTCCATTGTAGTTTTGTGAAAAACTGCTTTTTCAAATTGCCTGAAATACCACTTCATGCGAGCATAAAAACTTTTTTTTGTGATAAATGGGAGTGTTTTTTAAATTGACATGTTTCCATTAGCGATTTTTTATATTCGCAATTTCAATTTGCACAATTTGAGGGTTACTACTCCTACTGTAATCTTGACCTTTGATCACCAAAATGTCATCAGTTTATCCTTGAGTCTACTCAAACATTTGTGCCAAATTTGAAAAAAAAAACCCTCAGGGATTTCTTGAGATGTTGCATTCACAAGAATATAAAAGACAAGGTCACAGGGACCTTGGCTTTTGACCTATGACCACCAAAATATGCTCATCATTGAGTCAAAGTGGATGTTTGTGTCAAATTTGAAGTTTGGAGGTTAAAAAAATGTGTCAGATGGATGGCCTCAGCTATTACCGGTGCAGAGGCAAAAAAATTAAATAAAATAAAGGTTTTAACAAAATGTTAATTTTAAAGAAAAGTATGTGTCATATTTTGCTACTTAGGCCGAAGCCCCAGCATTACTAAATAACACACTGTATCTTGACCCAAAAGGTGGTACGCAGGGGTCTGCGGTTATATTTAGTCAACAAAATCACTTGATTATGGTTCGGAAAAGTTTGCGTTTTAATGAGCTCTTAATCAGTGTGAATGACCATCATCCTACGTGGAAACATTGTTTTCCAAAATTAGAATGAAATAACTGTCCAATAATCTAATCTTGGTATTTTTTAGCACCATCATAATGAGATGAAGAGTCCAGATGATGAGTAACATTTACTGATTGTTCTACTTTTTAATCATTTTAAGTGTACCTCATAAATAAGGAGTCCGGATATGAACCCTGCTTGTATTACACACACACTCCCCCATCGCATTCACAAAAAAGAGCTGTCTTTGAAGCTCAAACACAACCACGCCCGCCTCCACAGACATCACAGGAGTCCCAAATATGTGATTGTTCATTAACCTCAACCCCCTGTCTGTAAATAGAAACACACACCCCGTTATTAGTGAGTCAGTCTCCCTGCTGTTTGTCTCGCCTCTCTTCTTTCTGTTTTTCTTTGCAGCTCCATTACTCAGAGGTGGCTCCTTTCCAAATGTTAAAAAAGTAACCAGGAAATCCCAAGATCCATGACAAGGGCATGACAAATCCAAAAGCAAAGCATGAATTTGCAGAATATACAGTCATGTGGGTCGAATAGTATCAATGAAAAGAAAACTTAAGGGAAACTCTGGTTTATAACAAATTGGGCTCCATATTTCTATGTGTTCGCCTCCTCAGTTACGTTAATATTTTTGCAACAAATGAATAAAGAATAAGCTTGTTGAGTTCAGTGATTTAAACAATCAATTAATAAATTAATAATAATAGCCCGGGCTATTAATTGAAGTTTTACAGGATAAATTTAAATAATTTTCCACTTTGTATTTGAATATTTTTTCCTAAAAGCTGTCTGACTGCTTGTTTCTTGCCTTTTCAGATTTTACTTCAAAGATATCAAAAGCTTCCAGAGAACAATGTTATCATAAACCAATAGAAATGACGGCCAAAACAGCCAGAATAAGAGCCAGTTTGTAAAAAACTGATTTAAAATTCAACCCTGAGCTGCTCTGCTGCGGTCAGTTGCTGCTAATACCGGGCGGAGAGTATGAGCCGAGACCTAAATCCTTATCCTGTGACATTCATTTTCACTCATTCACACTCTGATAGCAGTCACACACCACGCCACGTTCAAGTCACTCTTTCATTATCTCCCACTGCTGTTATCTTTGCAATTCTCTTTGCACAGACAGCCGAGGCACCCGGCTGTGAGCGAGAGAGATGAACGCAGAGGGAGGAGGATAAAGAACGAAAAAAAAAGACTCCAGTAGCTCAGGATGGTTGCTGAGACAGCAGACTCTGGCCCGAGTCTGAGCAGATGTCTTACAACGGTGTATGAACCGACGCTGAAAGCAGACAAGAAGGAGCGGATCTCCAGATTAATACCAGACAATTAGGCCCACTCCACTTGTAGGCAAAATCCAAACTCATTACGCTCTGCAGGCGGGAGTCTGGGCGTCAGGTACGCAGCGAGCAGCAGGTTGTTTGCTGCTGATGTGCACTTTTCTGCAAACATGTTATCACAGATGGGAAAGAGATTCATGTGCTGCTTCTGCTGCTAATGGGAGTGATAAGGAAAGGAAGGAGAGGCCACTTAAAGAGCGCTAACGGTCATTTACACTCTCAGAAGGTGACAGAGCGGCTGTTAAAGCACTGCGTCCTCTCCGAAGGAGTGTGCATGTTTGTGCACTAGAGCCAGTGTTTGGTTTGTCCATTCTAGGCTACTGTAGAAAATGTTCAGACATTGTATTTTAAAATCTCAAAATAATAGGGGTAACTTAAAAAAAAATTAAATTAAAAAAACACATATCACTTGCATTCACTTCACCAAAGACTCATGTTTTATGTTGCAATAAATATTTCCAAAAAATAAAATTCCTAATGATCTTAACCCTTTAAAACCTGGACAAACTAGCTTGATTTCTTTCAAAAACATAGGAAAAAAGGTCATGAGCAACTTCACAAGAAAAAGTTACAAGAAAATTATTTGAAATTAGCACAATAAAAGAAATTCCCTGGAAAAAAAGTGCTAAAATACAAAAAAATATATAAATAATTATATTTTTTGTTTCTTTTTTTCTGTAGCCTACTTGTAAATATGTAATTAAAAATAAAGATTTGTTGACATTTTTCCTTAGTTATTTGATAATTTTGTGTTGATGGAGCGAGCAGCAGGTGGTTTACATGTTTTCACAGATGGGAAGGAGCTTCACCTGCTGCCTCTGCTGCTGATGGGAGCGATGAGGAGAGGAAGAAGCCACCTAAAGAGCGATAATGGTCATTTACACTTTCAGAAGGTGACTGTTAAAGCACGGCGTCGTATCTCTGAAGCAGTGTGTATCAGCGCGGGGAGGATTACAGGGACTGTGCATGTTTGTGAGCCTCATGTGACTGCGGGTCATGAGAGGGCCGCTGCAACAAAGGGAAAGTTGTGTTTGAGCTCCCTGATGTTCTGACCATGCAGCTTCCCGACACGTCAGTGCTGCTCTCTAGTGGCAGCTGCAAAAAAAAAAACAAAAAAAAAACAATGTTTCATCACATCCTTTAATTTTGACTCAGTTTAGCAGGTTGGGTTAAGCTCTTTTTGCATTTAAGGCTCCTGGAAATAAATATGCAATTTGGAGCAAATTCAAAGGTGCAATGCAACAAAAGTAAAGTCTGCACACTACAGGTACAGAGAGGAAACAGAGACTGAGTTCAGCCGGTCCAATTAATTAATTTCAACCGAGAATAAAAGGTGAGTCCAAATCCTGTTTTTGCTACTCTTCACTTTTAAGGTTTCAGTTTAATTTAATCATTAATATCTTTAAACATAACCTTTGTAGTGTCAAACTGTCAAAATCCACAGAGAAGAGAGTGGAGGAAACATTTTTAAGTGGTCATCAAGCTTTGACCCTTGTTGGCATCTTTCATTTTTTTTTACATCCTGTGCTGCTTTTAGACGCCTTTCACAAGCGTCTAAGCAATATTTGAGCAAAGTGGAGTGATTTCTTTACAAAACATGGGGGAAGGTGATGAGAAAATGATGATGAGAAATGTTCCACAAATTGTAATAAATTAGTAGATTTAGAAAAAAATTAAAATAAAATTTAAAAGCTAAGGAAAAATTTCTACAGAAAAAAATAACAAAACTAGGGAAAAACTATATATATGATCATAATGACATATTTAATGTTATGTTAAAAAAGCGGAAAGCATTTTTTCTAGGACATTTCATTTTTTTTTTCTATTTGTTTTTGGTATTTTTGTCTGTTTTGTTTTTATAAAATTATCATAATTCTTTTAATTCTTTTAAACACCTTTTCCAAGTCTTGTTTGCCTTTCTTTCTTTCTTTCTTTCTTTTTTATGCTTTTTTTCCAAGAAATTCTTGTACTTTTCACAAATCTCTGGCTTATTTTGGGGGTCATAACTTCTTTCCTTGCTCCTTGCCATGTTTTTGGAACAAATCAAGCCAATTTTCTCGGGTTTCAAAGGGTTAAAGTAGCACTGTGTGTTCAGTAATTGTTACAAGCCTCTGATTGGTGGGTTAAGAGCTGCTGACACTAAAAAGCAAATTCTCTATTTATCTATCACAAAATATCAGACGAGGAAAACGTGTTTGTCTCTTAATAATCCTGCAGTTTACGTGTATTTATTTATACGACTACTGCTACTCTGAAAAGTCTAATAACAGATTCTATGATATATTATTTGCTAGATTATATAAATATTTAAACACAGAAAACAGCCTTCACATGTTTAAGTTTCGCTGCTGAGGGGACCAAACGTAAAACCTTTAATTCCAGCTAATTGCTGTGTAACGCAGACAGTCTTTTAGTTAGCGCGCTGCAGATCAGCTGCAATTTGTCTGCAGACGAACACACAATTATACGTCTATCAACTATATACATGTGGTTTTCAATGGCACACGAATAATGGATGGATATTTACTTGCATTTAAATTGAGCATTTCCTTAAAGGAAGCCAACAACTGTTTATAAAATCAGCTCTGTTACTGTCTAAAAATAACTGTCTCCAAACTTTGTCTCCATTTTCATCATAGTTGGTACCAAATTAGATTCTGTCCTGGACACTTTTTGGTAAATTGTTGAAAAATTACCCTGAAATTACTGTGAAAGACCCTGAAATTAGGTTACTAAATGCAACAACAATTAGTTGAAATAATGTGTATGTAAAAATAATGAATTAAAATCTTAAAATAATAACTTAGTGTCTTAAAAAATGATGAAGTATCTCAAAATAATGACTTGACATCTAAAAATAAAGAATCGGTATCTCATAATAATGACTTAATATCTCATAATAATGACTTAATATCTCAAACTACTGACTTTAAATCTCAAAATAAAGAATTGGTATCTCAAAATAATGACTTAATATCTCATAATATTGATTTAGTACCTGAAAGTAATGATTTTACATCTTAAAAAAAGACTTAGTACTTGGTATTTCATAATAATGACTTAGTACCCCCAAATAATTTGTTATTTACTCAAAGATGTATCTATCTCAAAATAATCAATTCTCTTTTTTGTCATCACTTTGGCAGAAATCAGCGTCCAAACCAATAAAACTTGTTACTTTCAATGACTCAGAAAGTAAATTGATAATTGAAATAGCAACAGATTGATTAACTGTAGATTGACTTATGAGTGAAATTAAAAATGGTTTCTTTGCAACATTTGTAGGCGCTTTAAAGAGCTCTGAGACTTGAGGTTTACACTCAGACTGTGATTTTATCGTCTCTGGACTAAAAATGTGAAAAAGGTGAAAGCGACAGAGAACAGAGTGCAGAAAGTAACGAGAGTGGAGCACTTTGAGGTGAAATATCTGCCTGCTGGAGACTCTTTCTCTCTCCTCACATGCTCTGCAGTAAGTCCTGGATTACCCTCCTGACCCAGACCGAGTTCTCCATGACATTATCACAGACGCAGCACGAACGCAGCGGAGAACGCCACCATCACATCAACACGGGGTCAAGTCATGAGACCTGCGAGGAACCCAAACACAAGAGACGGACTCTTCTCTCAGATCAGATTATAACGTGCAGCTACACTCTGTCATGTGGGGAACCTCCGTCCCCAACGGGACATTTTAAGGTCCCCGAGTCCTGCTTAAAGAAACAGCGCTCTGTGCTTCCTCTGCACGTATGTCGGTAATATTTTTGCAGCGTGCGGTTTCAGAGTAGTTTCTTAATGACAGGGGAAGCCTGAGCCGACTCTGCGGCCTTCTGCGTAAACAGGCGTAGCTGGCTGCCATCTGGTTGGCCTCCACTTCAGAGCGGAGAGACCGTCCGCTGATGATCTGCACTGATTCCAGCTACACTTAACTCCCAGAGCAGAATATTTAGGAACACTTTAGGACGGTAACCTCGCTTACACCCACATGATTAAAAGGGTCGGTCCATTAAATTACAAAGAAACATATTTTCTCACTTACTTCTAAAGATGTTTGGCCAGACAGATTTTGTTTAGTTTGCGCTGGTTTTGATACGTCTGCCTCTACTGCAATGTAACTGAAAATTTGGTTTTGGTTTTGACAATAGGAATAGTTTACCCATTACTCTGGATAATCTACAGAACATATTTTCTTATAGGGACTATTTTTTCTGCAGTAAGTTGCAATATAAACTGGATTATCTTATCTATATATAAATTACCACCTGCAGCTAACTCCTTTATCAGTTATTTATCAACTGGTGATTATTCTCTTTATCAATCTCTTGAGTCTTTGTCTTTAACCCTCTGAAACCTGGATCGACATCACTTTTCTTGTGCTGCATTCAGACGCGTTTCACAAGTGTTTAAATCTTTAAAACCTGAGAAAATTGGTTCGAAAACATGAGGAAAATGCAAAGACCAACTTTGTATAAAATGTTCAGCAAAATAAAAAAAAAAAAAAGAGTAAAAGGTGACAAGAAAATGTTCTTAGCTAGAAAATGAGCAATAAAGAGGAAAAATCAGTGTAAATTATTTATAATTATCATAATTATGTATTTAAAAAATGGTTACAGAAATATTTTTTGTTTTATTTTAGATTTTTTTTCAGGTAATGTCCATATTTTTCTTCTTTTACTTTTCTTTTTTGTCTTTTGTTAATTAAAGACAATTTTATTGTAACTTTTTGCTGATTTTGGGTTTATGTCTGTTAAGTTGCTCAGTGTCTTTTTTGCATGTTGTTATCATCTGTGTGGTTTTTATTATTTTTTTACCTCTTTCTTGAGGCAGTTTCCATGTCTTTTTTGGCATTTTTTTCTGTCTATCTCTATTTTTTCTTTTCTCTCTCTGTATCTGTCTTTTTGGGCTTATTTTCAATTAATTTTTCTGTAACTTATTGTTACTAATTTCTAACAAATTTTTGAGCCATCTCTTGTTAGGTTGCTTGTCACCCTCCTCCCATAGTTTTCAAAGAAACCAAGCTGATTTTCTCTGGTTTCAAAGGGTTAATCCAAAACTCTTCCTGACCATAACCAAGTGGTATCAACCTAACCACACATTAACCACAGCATTGTTGACATGTTAAGTTTTAACGTATCTGCGACATCATCATGTACAAATTTCTAGAAATGTCTTCAAAGTTCTTGCTTAGGTTGTATTGTGAAGAACACTCCAAGCTTACACTGAAGTTTTGCAGCCGTACATCAGCCGCAGCGTCTCTTTCCTCTTTTCTGGGCCAAAAAGACGTCTTTATTTGTGAGATCAAAAAGTACAGCCGCCTGCGTGGAGAGGCAAAAGTTTCCCAGACCGCTATGAGCTTAAGGATCTGAATAAATGCACCTGTACGCTGAGAAAAAAAGCCTCTTTGAAAGCACCTAACAACTTCACAAAAAACACATGCAGAGAGCGAGCGCGCGGATGACAGCAAAAACATTCCTACACAAAACAGTCGGGTCTGCGGGAGAAAACAGACGAGTCAAAAGAAAAGGCTTTCGCTCCTGCAGCAGTTTTACTTGTGTGATGTGACTTCATTTGAATCACAAAGAAACAAAAAGGCTTTCGCGCTGAATGCACCAACAGAAAGAGATAAAGCTGCACAAAAACGACAAGAAAACAACATTAAAATGCAAAGGAGTTTTTGTTATTCTGTACGCCGCCGTTATCCAGATAAGCACACAAACATTTGCGACTTTTTGACCAGTTACACCCCTCTGTTCCCATGACCGAGCTGCCTTTCCCTCTGTGTGCGAGCGTGTGTGATACAGTGTGTGTTTGAGCCTGTTGTGCCAACAGAGAAGTCGACAGGGGCAGCGATGGGACAAACTGTGGGAGGCAAACAGAGGAGAATAAAAGCAAAGAGACGGGAGCGAAGCCGAGTGAGTGAAGAGCAGAAAGAGAGAACTCAAGCAGAAGTAAACGCCGCTCTCAGAGAGACTCTCTCTTATTGGTACTTCATTAGTCTTGACCTTGCATTTGACCCACGGCGAATGCAGGAGCAAGCCCACTGCTATGACACCGCCACCCCACACACACACACACACACACACACACACACACACACACACACACACAGGAATGCTGCTTCTGTTATTGTCTTTAAGTGCCAAACTCAGGCCAAGGCCTCGCCAGGGTTTGAAAAACAAAATAACAGCCGTGCAAAGCTCTCTGGCTCACTCACACTCACTCACTCACACTCACACACACACACACACACACACACACACAAAAACACCACTTCCGTCCATTCTCTCGCACAGAGAAAGGAAGTGGAGTCCGAGCTGGCCGGGCCCCAGGCGTGCAGGCGGGCGTAGCGGTGGCAGCCTCCTACCTCCCCCCCCCCCCCCCCTCCTCCTCCTCCTCCTCCTCCTCACTCTGAATGGCTTTAAAGACTCTCACCATCCGTCACTTCCTCACTGTGTTGGTAAAAAGTAAAAGAGCCACTTCAACAAGTGTAGAGAAGCACTTGATGCAGCATCTTGCGTGCTTTAAATGTGAAAAATAGCAGATTTTAAATGATTCTCTCGATATACATTGATGGAAAATAGAGCTATAAAAGCAGATCATGTAATGTCACAATATCACCGTGTTTTTATATATGAATACATCTAATTGAATACAGGCATACCGTACATCATGTTAGCTTTTGGCTGATAATCAAGGATCCTCCTTACTGAAGGTGAAGGAAATATTCAGATCGAATTTTACCTCTTATGTGAAGCATTTTACACTCTAATGCAGGTGAAGCTACGGCAGCTTTTTGGACTCCCTGGCCTTTGCTGCAATAGAAGGGCTGAAAGGAGATTTAAAGCTCGGGTAGATAGTTTAATTTTGGCATCACTGCGCAAAAATGTCACAATAAACTTTGAGCATGATGTATGCTGCATTCATTTACTGTCAAAAGGTTGGCGTTCCCGAGTTCGGAAGTCGTTCTTCCGACTTTTTTGTGTTCATGATCTTTGAGGTCATAAAGTAGATCGGTTACATTTTAACGCGAAAAAAATGAATAAATAAAAATCGCTCCCTGAGGTTTTACAAAGTCAAAGTTCCTCCCACGCTGCCACTTTCTTTGCACTTTTTCATAGATTCATTTTATAGACGATCACGCTGATAGAGATAATTGGCAAAATGCCAAATATTGGCCCCAATAATCAGCCAGGTCTATAATCTGTCGACCCCTAACAGATACAGATAATAGCGTACTCCCTAATTTTCACTTTGTTTATGACCCACAACACCACAGTTGGTCTTTGACTGACCAAACATGCTCTTATGTGCACAAACACCTGCATTCATGATGCTCAGCCAGACATTATCCAAACTCTCTTTTTCTCATCCCAGGAACAGCCGCGAGGACGACCTGGTTTTTTGCCACAGCCTCCTCAAAATGAATCAGTGCGGCTTTAAATCAACAAGCACAGGGTGACAAACTTCAACATATATCTGTCTATTGTCCAACACTACATCTGAACTTTATTATTTGCGTTCCTCTAATGATGCACGGCGACAAAAAGCACCAACGCATCACACAGTCTATCATCATCGCTGTCACCACACTGGATCTCCCAACAACTCCGTATTTACAGTCACATATCTCATTATGCAGTTATATATGTGCGTTTTGTCTTTTTCAAACATGTCAAACAAACAAAGAAAAAGACCATTCAGCATAAACTCAACATTATGCTATAAAAGCACAACATGTGGACTGCGGCGTCTCAAATAGCAGGTTTGTGTCCAGCTGCTGAACACCGGTAACAGTCTAAACTACAGAAAACAAGCTGTCTGACAACATCTGGGAGGGTAAGATGGGAAATAAAGACCTGTTTTGTTATTCTGAGCAGCCAATTTACGTCCGTCACAGACTCACACATCCGACCGCAGGAAGAAAGCAGAGATTATATCCAGCAACAGGTGATCGAAGACGCTGACTCCAAAGAGGAAGAACGTATTGATTTAAGAGTTTATACTTCCGCTGCTTCGTATATATCATATAAATGCCATTACTGGGATGATTTTTGAGAGGCAGGCTCATACACTCATCTATCAAACATCCATCTAAGCCTCCACTTAATGGACACATCCACTCTCCATCCATCAGCCGCAGTATCTCCATCATTTCGAGAGCGTGATTGAGTGATGAGGGAGGTCGAAGCTCTTACCTTGGGCCATTTGGGGTTGATGAGACGTGCCTTGATTGCGTCGTCCAGAGCCGTGCTGTACTGGCCGAGGCGGAGATAGGCTGCCGAGCGGTTGCTGTACAGGATGCAGTTTTGTGGGTCGGCGGTGAGGGCCTCGCTGTAGAGACGCACGGCCAGAGCGTACTCCCCCTGCTGGCAGGCCTGGTTACTGCGGCGCACGCGCTCCAAGAACTCTGCTTTACTTAAACCAGAAGAGCTGGACGGTCGGTCCGACCTTCTCGTCGGCGGGGCCGGAGGGATCACAGGAGAGGACGAGGAGGAGGAGGAAGAGGGAGGGTTGGTGGTTCTGCTAGTGGAGCGAGAACCGAACAAAGAGAACTGAGGAGCAGAAAAAGGAGAGGAGATAAATGATTACATCTTGACAAATAAAGGCCCGTCTCAATTAGAGGCTCACTGGTTAGCATGCAGTTCATTTTTATGAAAAGTTCTTTGGATGTATAAAACGGGCTACCTGCAGGAGATACTGTTAGCTGCTTAAAATAAAAAAACTGACCACATTAGAAAAGGCTTTTTGTGCCAAGTGTTGTACAACTTTAGAAAGACAGAAATGAAATGTGCTTTTGGCTGCAGTTACATAAGTTAAAAAAAAAAACAGTGCGACACCGAAACTGCAGCAGCCTCATTTGCATGACATGATACTGTAGTTTCTGGCAAATGGGACACCAAACTGCTGCGTGCACTTTTTCTTTTCTGCTTGGTGGTGACGGCTCAAATTCCTCAGAGAGACAGAGAGAGAGAGAGAGAAGAAAATTCAGACGCAGACAGTCAGATGAGGCTTCTGTTCTTCTCATTCAAACTTTGTGTGAAATGTGCGCACTGAGGTTTGCTCTCTGCAGCTTTAACATGGAGACGCTGCCTCCCTCCCTGATCTGGTGTTTCCAAATTTGTCCTTTCACCAGCGCTTACACCAAGGCCTTCATTATCTCTCTCTGCTCCCCTCTCTCCTCCTCTCACACACACTTGAAAATATGCAGACTGGAGGGATTCCTAAAACTTGCATGCATCACCCCGACGGCTTTCAGAGGAGGCGAGGGGAGGCATGAAGCTGCACTCGATATGTTTCACCTAAAAAAAACGAAAGAAAACTTTGGGATGTTCGCACACGTGTGACAAGAGAGCTGACGCAGAGGACGACACGCTGTCAAGCGTCCACTCTGTGCAGGTTTAGACCTCTTTAAACTGACCCTGGACAGCTCCAGCTCGCACAAACATCCAAGAGAGTTTGTTTACCTTCATGCATCACTTCTGCAAAACATCACAGAGCAGAGGTGCAAACTCCTCTGTCTTTTTATTCACCGCTTTTATTTTTGACTTATTTTTATTATTTTTTCTCTTTTTTAGTATTATTATTTTCACTGTTATGTATATGCAATATTACATATATATAACCCTCTTTTCATTATTCATATCTTATATTTTCTGCTTTTCATCACACTATTTTGGCAGGAGATTCAGTGATGTCTGTATAAAAAAAGCCGCTTTTTGGGGCACTATCCTGTTTGGAAATGTAAAACAAGTATTCATGTTTTTCACTTTTCATGCATTCATGCATGCATAACGGCTGGAAATGCAGCAATGTCTCTGTCAATAACACGCACTTTCCCAGCAGGAAATACAGTGATATCTCAGTGCAAAACAACCAGTTCTCATTGCACTATGCAGGCAGTGAACGCAGCAACATCTCTGTGCAAAACAACCTCTTTACATGCCAGTTTCCCAGCAGAAAATGCAACAATGCCTCAAAAAAAAACAGGCATTGCAACAAAAAACATTATATCATGTGATCTATAAAAGCCAAAAAAGTGTTTCCATTGCAGTTTTGCAAAATATGTCTTTTTCCAATTGCCCGATATACCGTCTCATGCGTGCTTTGAAACTGTTTTTTCAAAATTGACCCATTTTCATTTGCTATATTTTATATTTGCAATTTCAACTGAGGGTTAAAGGAAACCCGACTAGAGTTCTGTCGCGTGCAACTTTAAGGATTTCATCCATAAATTTGAATGCAGGGGAAATCGCTTTCGACGTGCGGCGAAGCTATTAGTTATTTATTTACAGCTTTTCTGGAGCAAACAACAAATTTGGTGTCTCAGTTTTTCCCGTTAAACTAAAGATGATTTTCTTGAGATCTGGTTTGCTCTGAGACCAGAAAAACTTCTATACTCACAGTTTTTAGTCCGTGGCATGTTTAATTAAGTGTACCACTGGCAGATGGCGATGTTATTACTCTAGAAACAATCAAGCTGCAGACTGTGAGAAGCAAGATTTAAGCCTTCACTGTACTCGGTGCTCTGAGCTTTGGGTGACAGATGAAATCCTGACACTTACATTAAGAGTCCAGGGATTTAAGGTCAAAAATCAAACCTTTCAAGTATCTTAAATCACTGAAATATTTGGATGTTTCCAAATTTCATTTAGTTAGCCATATATAAATACAATTTCTAATAGTATTTTCTGCAAATTTAATTTAAATTTATTTAATTTCATTTATAAAAACAAAGACTTTTACCTTGTTAAAAAAAGATTATATAAAAAATGTAAACGCCGTTTCAAAGCTTTCTCTACCCTGCCAGGAATAACACTGTGGTTTGAAGAACTACAGCTAAAAATCCCAAATGCGCAGAGAAAAAGATGACCTCGGTGTCCTCGGTGGCTCCGGCCCTGAGGACAACTGTGACACAGAAATGTTCAACTCACTGAGCACATTTACACAATTCACCGTCCTCTGACGGTTTCTCAGCCGTTCTCTCCGGCGCGTAATCACGTTACATGGATGTGTCCTGTTGTTATAAAATATGACACATGACATAACGCAGAGCTTGTTTTAACGTGTTACCAGGGCGTTGTTTGCTGAAATAAACAAAGACGTCCACACATCGTGTGTGTGTGGAACCGAGAGGTAAATCTGTAAGCCTCTTAGTGCTGAACTGGAGTACAGTAAATGGAGCGGGAGCAGAAAACGAGCTCACTGCAGACTTTTGCAATCACAGTTTACATTAGTAAGGGGGGTGTATACACTGTTGTGTTAAGGCGTTCTTTAAACAGAAGTGTGACCACGCTGCAGCTTCTCCGCGGTGTCGTTTAGGAGCACCTGAGCACAAACTGTTGGGATGGGCTGTTTGCGTGAGGCAGATTTAAAGAGAAAGTTGGAAAAACAGAGTTTTATCTGTTGTATGTTTGACTGTCAGTGGTCTAAACTTGGACGACCTATTTCAACTTAAAGTCCTTAAAGAGATTTGTTTCAAAACACATTATAAATGTTGGAAAGTGATTGTTGAAACATGTTACAAAGACCCTGTTTTTTCACCATTTTCCTGTTTTAAGATTTTTTGGGCGGGCCTAAAACTATAGATATACCCAGCATAACCCCGCCCCCAACAATGCAGCAGTATAAAAACGAGAAGCGTCATTAGCATAGTCCCACAATTGGGCGTGGCCTCTGCTCCTCCAGCGGACACGCCCCCAGCGTTTCAGATCAGGGAATAGTCATTTTACATACTTGCCGATTTCTTGGTCTTTCAGATTTGGTCAGGTGTTTAATAACACATCTTCCTGTGATGTGACAAACTCAGAACACATTTTAATTATCACTTTACACGGACTTTAATGCTGATTTGATTTCTATTTTTGGCCACTTGGCGGCAGCAGAAACAAACTGTGCCCACATCACTCGTTACGTTTACATGCACAGTTTAGTCGAGCTGCGATTGTAGCTCGATTAGGCCAAAAACACAGAGGGACACTCAATTCATAGACGGAGGTGTGTCCAATTACGGCTGGAGGAGACATGCCCTCTTTCAGCTAGTTGCTATAAACCTATATTATTTATACAGTCTTTGATATAGATTGTTAAAAACAGGAATGGCCAAACATGACTGCAGGATAAATGAGGGAAAATTCAAGGACAGAAGCGGACTAAGGGATAACATAACATAACATTCGGGCAGCTAAAACTGTTCAGACATTAAAAAAAATTCATCTGAGACCTAAAAATGTCCAAACAATGACTTTAATCGTAAACTATATTAAGTATTTTTAACTCCTGTGTGTGCAGCCTGCTCCATGAGGACGTGATATGCTGCGTCACCTGTCTGCACTGTTAGATTCCTGCAGCAGCTAATTAAAAGTGCTGCCACTATGTGTGTGTGTGTGTAACTGCCCCACACACACACACATACACACACACACACAGGCAGCTGACAGGCTGACAGCAGCACTAAGTCACTCAGCAGGACATTTCCACTGACTGTTTGTTAGTAAAAGTGCAGCGCTGACGTCTGCACTGATGGAAGAAGCTCTCAGATGTTTCACTTAAAGCTCCAGTGTGAAGAATTTAGGCGGATAAACTGGTGTAAATTGAGTATATTACAATAAGTCTGTTTTCTTTGGTGTAAAATCACCTAAACATAACAATCATTGCGTTTCCGTTGCCTTGGAATGAGCTGCTTATATCCACAGAATGGACAAACCAAACACTGGCTCCCTTTGAGACGAGCAATGCTGGAGAAACAATTATTTTCTGATGTTACACTGCTTTATTCAGTGTTTTTTAGTGGTTTGAATCACCATCCATTTGTTTTGGAGAGGAAGAGACCTCTGTGGATAATTCAGCTCCCAGTAAAAACAATGAACACTAAAGAAATTCTCACCAGGAGAAGTTTCAGCTTCACACTGGACCTTTAAAACAAATTACAGTGGAGTGAAAAGAATCATGTTCGGCTCTTACATCTTAAGTCAGGTGGGATTTATGACCTTTTAAGACTTATTTGATGCAACTTGGAAAAAAAATTAGGATTAATTGTAAAGTGGCCAATGTTAAAGGGAAAAAAACATGCACTGAGATCAGTTACTTAATCCTCTGAAACCTGGATTGACCTCAGATTTCTTGTGCTGCGTTCAGAGACATTTCACAGCATTTAAACTTTTGAAACATGAGAAAGTTTTTTTTTTTTTTTTTCCCAAAAACATCAGAAAAAAAAGGCAATAAGCAACTTGGCATGAAATGTCCAGCAAATTGCAAATAAAAAAAATATATAATATATAAAAGGTAACAAAAAAGACCTTGAAATTACTTAAATTACATATAAAGAATCAAGACAAAATTATCAAATAACTCGGGAAAAATATCAAGAAATCTGTATTTATATTTATATATTTACAAATACGTTAGAGAAAAAAAATATATAATTATTTGAATTATAGCACTTTTTTCACGGCATTTCCTTTTTTGCTCTTTGACTTTTTTGTGCTAATTTCAAATAATTTTTTGTAACTTTTTATTAATTTCTTGCACATTTCTTGTGAAGTTGCTCGTTACCTTTTTTCCATGTTTTTGAAAGAAATCAAGCCAATTTGTTCTGGTTTCAAAGGGTGAAGATCATTAAGAATTTTATTTTATTTTGAAAATATTTACTGTAACATGAAAATGATGCTTTGGTGATGATATAAAAAAGTGGCATTTGTTTGAATTTTGTTTTTGTTTTTTTCAACGTAACATAGTATTTTGAGATTTTAAATGTAATGTCAGAAAAAAAGATGAATAAACATCCCACCTTCAATACCTGAGCACCTTTAATACTTTTGAAAGACTGAATTGTGACATTTTATTGCCAATTATGGGCTTACATTTAGATACATGGATTCAATGCCTTTTAACACTTTTTAAGGATCCGCAGGAACTCTGCATGAAGTGCAGTACTCGAGTAAATGTACTTATTTGGTACTAAACGTATAGAAAAACTCTTAAGGGTGTCTGAACAGGAGTTTGCAGACTCTCTCTCTCACACACACACACACACACACACACACACACACACACACACACAATGAAAATAGGACAAAAAAACCCCACAGGAACATGACATGAATGTCCTGTACTAGTCCTTCCGAGTTTACACACAATCTCGTGCACACACACACTCACACACACACACACACACACACACACACACTCACACACACATACATACACACACACACTTCCCCTGTCTCCTGTCTCCTGTCTCCTGTCTCACCGGCCTCTGTTTGAGCCCGGGTCAGAGGGAGTACATTCCTGTACAACAACACGGAGACACAGACAGAGACCGGGGGCCGAATACCTGAAGGAGAGGAAACTGTGTCCCTGAACGCACCGCTTTCATCTCTTAATATATAATCACATTGTGGGAGAGGCACTGAAGGCAACACGCTCAGCTGAAATTGTACCTAAATGCAGCTGAATCAATGCTAAATTTTAGATTAGCGGATAAACTCATGTACATGTATTTTACATGAAGTTAGCCAGCTTAATGCTGCGTTCAAGTGACGTCAGAAGGTCTGAGTTTCCGAGTTGTCCGTCCATCGACTTTTGTTTGTTTGTTGCTGACAGCTGTGTCTAGTTCATTCATATTTTTATTCATTATTTTATTTCTTGTTAAATTATATTTTTAGATATTTTTGTATTTAATCTAGGTCACGCTACATGGACAGCAGTTAACATTAATACTATATCACACTTTACATGTGATCAAAGATATATTGAATAAGTGAATTAATAAAATAGTTTCTTAGCACCAGCCAAACATTGACTTTGGCGGCCGTGTTTATGCATTTATGGTGTTATATAAGGGACTGTTAGTTATTTATGAAGGTGGAGGGGGTGTCAGGAAAAGGGAGAGGTATGTCAAATATTTTTTAAGCACTTAGGATGGATTTGTGTTTTTTATTTTGGCTTATGGGAGAGGTATACATCTTTAAAGGGCTGTATTTTGTGCTTAATTTACCACTGATTTTTTTAAAATCCTTTTAAAATTTTTGATTTTTCCACATGTTTTTTTGCAGTTTTCAAAGAAAACATTTTGGCTTTTTTTTCTTGGTGATTTTTTCCTTTCTTTTTTTTGGCTTAGTGGAGCTGCATACTTATTGAAATAGCTGTATTTTTAAATTTTTCTTTAACAGAAAGTTTCTAAAGGAAAATGCCCACCGATCTGGAAGGCATGTTGTTTTTTGTTTGTTTTTTACTTTCATACTTTTACGTTACTTCAGGATGCTGATTAGTGAAACAATTTCACTACAAACAACAAACCTCCATGACTCGTCCAAGCCTGGAAAACATAGTTGTGAAATTCCATGACTTTTCCAGGATTTCCATGACCACGGCCATTCCATTGGCCAAAAATAAACCATTTGCACTAACAAAACAGCATACATAACAAGAGTGGAAAAACTTTTTTTCAACTCGTGGATTTCATCTTTTCACCTTCAAACACCAAAATACGTTTTTGCAAATCTAATAAATAATGTATGATGGAGGGAGGGTCGTGCATTTTGTGCCAGTCATTGAGGGAGGGTCAAGAGATCAAAAAAAGTAGTTTCAGGGACGTTCAAAACCAAAAATGAAGTCATACCCCAGCTATCCCCTTCCTCTGATAAATAATGAACAGTCCCCAAGTACCTAAAATATCTGCTTCCACAACGTTTGTGCTATTTATAGAGATTTTGGATTAATATAGTAACCTAGAAACTGGCTGGTTTACTTTTTGGTGGGTTTAATGTGTGTGAACTGCTGCCAGAAGTTTCAAAATAAATCCAACAGGATGCCAGTTCATGATGGGATGTGAGCTGCCTGTTAAACTTTCAGCCTCGTGCAGGATTTGCTCTGCCACCCGCAACAGCCACAATTAGTGAAAGCACTAAATAAAACATATGCACTCAGCTATTTCCCGTTTCTCTCTTTACCTTTTCTCTCCTCGTTTTCTGCTTTTCCATCCTGCTCTCGGCTAAATCCGGCAGCGACAAACTTTCATCCCAGTGAGGCAGGACAGGAAAACACACAGCCCAAAACAACACGAGCCCCACGGTTACTCGACTTTATCCACAGTCTGCACCGCTTTTAGTTGCACTTTTTGCGGGGAGAGCTGTGTGCTATGTCGCGGTCCTCCAAAGTTTTTCCAGGAGAAAGTTAATCCAGAGTGAGTGCGCCATGTTCCCACAGCCGAGCTTTCCCCACAGCGCAGTTTTTGTCCGGTGAGAGGCGGGGATCCGGTCGGCTCCATGGCTGCAGCCTTCAGCAAGGTTTCAATTACTTTTCATGACATCAGAGAGGAGTTGAGTTACCTGACAGATATTCATTACAGCGGGCCTTTTACTCACTGCTGGCACGGAAGTGTGGTGGAGATTAACCCTCGATTTCTTGCAAAATTGTGGGGAGAAGGCCTTGAGCAACTGAGGCGAAGAATGGCGAAGAAAAATGCAAGAAATTAGTAAAACGTTACGAGAAAATCTCCTGAAAATGAGCAAAACAGAAGTTTAAAGAATCCTCAAAAAATGTTAAAAATTAAAACGAATATAGATATTTTTCCTGACATTTTTTTAAATAAAAAAGTAATATTTATAAATATATTTTTTCGACATTTTCCCTTGTTTTTTTTAAAAAAAAATATTTTGAAATAAATTTCCCATTTTTAAAAACAAATTTCCAGATAAAAAGGGCTAGTTTTTGATCATTTTCTAATAATTTCCCTTCCCTATTTCTTGCAAAGTTGGTTGTTGCCTTTTTACTCATGTTTTTGGTATGGGAGTGTAGTGGAGATTAACCCTTGATGTCTTCCAAAAACATGGGTAGAAGGCCAACTATACAATACACTGTAAAAAAGAGAAGCAAGAACTTTGTAAAAACATGCACAAGGAAAATGAACAAAAGGAAAAAGAAAAAGAAAAGACACAAATAAATTACCCCCAAAAATGCTGAAAAAATATCGGTATGTTTTTTTCTTTTCTGCAACATAATTTAAATGATTATAATGTTTGTAATAATGTTTGTATTTATAAACATTATAATATATTCTAAGGACATTTTCCCAGTTTTCGATAATATCCTAATAATATTTGATAATTTTCTAATATTTTCTCAGTTTTTTTAAAAACTAATTTTCAGGTCAAAATATGGTTCAAAAGACACAAGGAATTAGTAAAATGTTACAACAAAATTACCTAAAAATAATTAAAATAAAAGTAAAAAAAAACACCAACAACAAATTCCCTGGAAAAAATGCTTTTTTTCTTGCAACATAATTTTGAATGATTATGTTTTGATAATGTTTTTCCCTAGTAATTGATAATTTTGTAATATTTTTGTGTTCACAGAATGCTTTAAAGATATTTGTCACTCCAAATTATGTTCCTGTAAGTTTAAATGCTGACTAAGACACAATGTTTTAGTGATGTTGAGAGGTGACAGACCAAAAACGTTCCCACAATGTTACATGACGACAAGGAAGGAACGCTTTTCAAAGCAACATTCAGAACATGTTTTTGAGGCTTGAGATTACATTTTCAATGAAAAAATGTGATATTAGATAGATGAGATTAGATATTAGTTTATAGAGAATGTTACCCTAACTTGGCCTATAGCCTATAGAAGATCATTCAGGGAACTAAAAGAAAAATTGCACTACAGTATACGGTTCCCAGAATGTTTTTAGAACCAGAAATTGCTTTAGCATCATATTTAGCATCCCTATTTACAGTCTTTATGCAAAGTGAGGCTAGCTGGATAGACTCGTATTTATACCTATCGTACAGACATCAAACAAAATCCATACAAAAACACAAGGAAAACAAAAAAATCGGTGTTTTACAAGCAATGCTAACCGTTTCCCGCTGTTTTCAATCTTTATGCTAAGCTAACCTGCTTAAGCATCATATTTAGCATCCCTATTTACAGTCTTTATGCTTAGCAAGGCTACTAACTGGACAGATTCATATTTATCGTACAGACATCAAACAAAATCCCTATAAAAACACAAGGAAAACAAACATTTGGTGTTTCACAAGCAAGGCTAACTGTTTCCCGCTGTTTTCAGTCTTTATGCTAAGCTAAACTTACCTGCTTTAGCATCATATTTAGTATCCCTATTTACAGGCTTTATGCTAAGCGAGGCTAACTGGATAGATTCATATTTATCGTACACAAAAAAACAAGGAAAACAAAACTTTGTTGTTTTATGAGCAAGGCTAGCTGTTTTCTGGTTTTCACTCTTTAAGCTAAGCTAAGCAAACCTCACTTAGTATTGCATCTAGCGTACAAACATGAGAGTGGTGTCTTATCTTGCTACTTAGCAAGAAAGCAAAAATCCCAAAATGTCAAACTATTCGTTTGAATGTCATCAGTCATTCCTTTTCACATTATAAACCAAATGCTTCACCTTTTATGTATATATGTATGTACAGATATTTACATTTTTTTTCTCGTATTTAGCAAATAATACAATTGGCATCTATCTACAAGTCATACAACACAAATATTCACAACAACACTGAGTGCAGAAAAGTCAATAAAAGTGACCTTTAGGGTTTTAATCAGTGGAGACTACTGACGTAGAGGTGCATAAAAAGGTTGGAAAACTGTAACCTCCTTTTGATCATTATCTCTGGACAGTGCCACCGATATGTATGATAGCAGCACCATTAAACCGAATCAATAATGTTACAAGATACACCTGTGACGGTGACACGTGACATGTCAAAACATCTACTGTGAAAAGCATTTCTTATACTTAAAGAAGCTTTTTTGTTTTTATCCCAAAAAGTGGGTAAAATTGGTCCAACAATTTACTCAAAACTGAGTTCCACTTTATCTCAGATGTAGACAACATGAATACACAGTACTACAGTATTTAATGGGGACCCAAAGTGTTCAATATTACGTAAAACTTTATCACGTTTGACATATTATCATTTCAGATGGATATAGTTTGTTTATTCACAACAAAATATATTAAAATTAATCTGTCTAGTTTACATACCTGGCTCTGCCCTGTTTATCTCAACTGACTTGACATTTTTATTTTTGACCCTCTATGGTATGCATTACGATGCCAGTTGGGGAACAAACAATTTAAATTTTTTTGTGTGCGTGTGTGTGTGATATAATAGTCAAAGTAGAAGAAAAAAAAAACAATTTAGGGGTACATTTTTGGGTATATTACCGTAAAGCAACACTGACCCATAATGGAAAAAATTACCAAAAAAGGGTTATCGTTTAAAATTTCAATAAAACTCACTTGTGGAGAAACATTCGTGGAAAATATAAAAAACCTACAAGTTTAAAATACAATTTAAAATTAAAAAAAAGACTAAGACTAAGACTGCGTTGTACCACTGTGGATCAGCCAATTGAAAGAATTTAGAACTAAGCAAACTTGATATAAACAATTTATCACCTGAGAATGTATTGTATGAGTGTAAATGGCCAAAATTGGGTGTGTTACCTGGACGCAACACGTTACCATAGAGGGTTAAACTTTCATTAGGAAGAAGGGTGTTGTGATAAAAAACAGACTCTGGATAACATACAAAGTTCTGCTATTAAATGAAAATGACCTGAAATAATGTCTGATTTATCAATGTGATATTGACCACTTTGAGTCTCCATAATATTCAAACCACAGACTCAGGCGAGCTCTGTTCGCCTTACAGCCGGCCACGCTGCGTCCCGACCGTTAGTCCTGCTCTTGTGGCCGAGTTTGGGTCGAAGCATCCTGACGCACAGTTTGTGGAGCCTGACAGCTCTGTCTTTCCTCTTGGCTCTCCTCGTGTTTGGCCTCCTGACCTTCAGTTGGACGGCCTGTAGATGGCGCTGCTCCTCCATGTCTGCTCTGCTCCTCGGCTCCAGCTGAGGGAGGTCTGCTCGCACCTGAACGGCTGCACAGCTGATCAACAAAGCAGCAAAATCATAGTTTATAGAGCACACTGTAATGATTTTAGGGACTCGAGTAATACTATTTTACTTTACACTTCTTCTGCACTATGTTTCTGAGAGAAATTTATTTTTTATTTATTTGACAGCTATTACTGGTTAATTTTAACCCTTAGGGCCCGCTTTCATATTACACCCGACTGTATCGCTCTGCACAAAAATTACACTTTTCAGAATGAAGCTTTAAAAGATATTATACATTAATATTGTTTTTCACTTTCATTGAGTTAATTTTTAACTACCATCAGTCGTAATCATAAACGCCAAATTTAATTTGAAATTAATTTTAGATTTTTAGTTTATTATCACAGCCTAGGATATATCAATGATTAGCAGCAGCATTGATTTTTATCCATTATTATTATTTTTGTGCAGTGTCAAATTCTTCAAACTGCTCTACACACAAAATGCGCTTTTCAAAATATTCAAAATATTCATTAAATTTCAGAATTTTAACCCTTTTTTGTCATGAATTATTATTATTATTGTTATTATTATATATTATCCTTACGTTCTGCCTGCTGTGCAGTCCTGTGGCAGGAAGCAGGACTGGGACACATGTCCCAGCAGAAGAGCATGCACTTCAGTCAGTTGTCTCTGTTCAGCCAAAGTCTGGAATAACCTGAAAGGACAGACAGGCACGTCAGAGGCCGACAGACGTACAAAAATAACAAAAAACAAATACAGCAGATGAGCAGACCAGCGGCACAAAAAGAAACCCAGACGGAGAACCCGTGTGTGTAAACATAAGATTATGATAATGTCCAAGGCCGTAAAATCCAGCTTCGGAGAGCTGCGACACCTTATATAATCATGTGACTGTGAATGTTCTGTATGTGTGCACCGATGGTGGCCTAGTTCGGTGTTACGAAACATTACACCATGTTGGCCTTGTCTCACAGAAGTAAAGGTGAGTGCACCACTATCGCTGTGTCTCTGTGTATTCTGGGGAGGCAAATCGATTTGTGTAATCTGGACATGGTTTTTAAACGTCATTTAATGTCATCTGGGTCAATCAGATGCAACAAAGAAAAGGTAAATTCTCAGTGTATTGATCTTGGGCAGTGATGGAATAATTTTCACACCCTTTACTTAAGTAAAAGTACTCATACCAAACTGTGACTACAAATGAAAGTTTTGCATTCAATACCTTATTTAAGTAAAAGTATGTATCAGCAAAATGTACTTAGAGTAAAAGCAGGTTTGTGAATTTACCTGGTGGTGCAGTTGCAGTGGTACAGCGTCCTGTCCTCTGGGTTGTGGAGGCCGTATCTCCTCTGCTGCGGAAGGATCTTGTCCCGACAATCATCGAGGTCCTTGTAGACGCCACATGACAGCTGCTTCTCTGTGGAGAGGAAACGGGGTGTGATTTTGTTTAGTCCCGTTACTGTGGTGTTGAAATAAGAGCAGGAGCTGGGCGATATGACTTTAAAATAATGTTGCAATATTTTTAGGCTATATCATGACGCACAATATGTATGTCAATATATTTAAATCTCCTCTAAACTACTGTAGACAACAAAAATAAAAAGTATTACATAAGCTACGGTTACAATCAAGTTAAATATAGTTACTATTATACAATAAATTTAAATAAAGTGTTATTATTATTTAGTTTATATATATGTATATCGTATCTAATAAAGTTAAAATATTGTTATATTAAAGTTAAAATATACTGTTATGACAATGTTAAATAAAGTACAATTATAATAAAGCTTGAAAAATATTGTCAAAATAAAGTTAAATGAAGTGCTGTTATAATAAAGATAAATAAAGCCCTATTATAACACAGTAAAATAAAGTACTGTTATATTAAGGTTAAATAAAGTACTCTTTTGATAAAGTTAAATAACATACTGTTACATTTAAGTTAAATTAAAAGATAAATTATATACAATTAAATAAAGCACTGTTCTTATGAAGTAAAAAAATGTTTTAATAATTGAGTTAAATAAAGTATTGTTACATTTAATTAAATCAATGTGGAAAGACTGGTGCTTTTATTTTGAAACACCTGTCAAACCTAAATAGTAGCATGCTGTAGCCCTGCAGATACAAAAACACACTGTTTGCTCTATTGCTTAAGAGAAGGTGGTCTTGATGAAAGTGTGTGTGTGACGCTTCATTTTTGGGATATTTTCATTTTGTGTGTGTGTGTGTGTGTGTGTGTGTGTGTGTGTGTCTATCAGAAGAAGAGGGTGAGGGAACCAAAACACCAAAGTGAGTCACTGCGTCACACATGTAACATGTATTTGTTATACTGCAGACTTGTGTGTATGTACAGATGTGTTGCATACCTGTGATGTCCGGCTCAGTTTGTTTTTTGGTTGGTAGAGAGTTCTCCAGGTCGTCTCTGCTCTGCGATCCCGTGGAGTTGTTGGTCACGGTGGTGATGGAGGCGTTTTGGGAGTTGGTTAAAGGTGTCGGGACTGTGGACGCTGCAGCAGAGACGGAGTCTGTCTTGCTGCTCTCCAGGAGCTCCGAGGGTACGGTGGAGTTTAGGACGGAGCTGTTCATGCTGTCCTCTGTCGGACTGGGAGACTCGTACAGCGTGGGTGGATGGACCTCAGCATAGAGAGCCATTTTAGTTTCTTTACACCTGCAAGTCACAACAGAGGTGGAAATCATGTCTAAATGTCACCACGCCAAACACGATTTTACAGCCTAATTGTGGTGACGTTGAAGCCACCCGGCTCTACTGTAGTTTATTTACAGCCTGACGTGATTCCAACCTCAACTTTGATAAGAATATTAATTCTGTTGCCCAGTCATATTTTTTAGAGTTAAGAAATGTTTCAAAAATAAGGTCATTTTTATCTTTAATTAACTCAGAAACAGTGATCCGTGCGTTCATTTAATCCAAATTAAATTATTGCAATGCACAATGTACAACAAAATTTCAATAAACTTAAGTTTTAGGTAGGAGGTTAGCTCCAGAGTATAGGAGCAGATCAGGAAACTTCTTTTATTTTAAAACTCGCTTTTAAATACTCATTATTTTAATCGGCTTGACTGTTGTTGTTTAATCATCTACTGCATTTATTGTTATATTTTATTAATTATTTGAAATTATAATTTGAAAAGCACTTTAGAAATAAAGGTATTATTATTATTATTATTTATTGAGATTTTTTTTAATTATATAGTTTCAAGATATACACAGCAAGGATGACAGGATATGCATGACACAGAGCATTGCAGGAAAAATATAAAACTAAACTGAAAAAAATTAAAGACAATGACCCCACCTCCAACCCACCCACACATTTAGATCTCTATATTATTTTACAGGAGAATATGTGTAAGCAAATAATAAAATTAAATAAAAATATTAACATGTTGCAGAAGTGTCCTGGATCACATCCATTCTTGCAGGACTAGATATTATAAAATTACAGATATTCTTGTATTTCACTTGGGGCACTCGTCCAACATAGAATAGTCATCGATATTTACATTTAACCAAATTTTTTTCCTCTGGAAATTGCATTTACACTTCAAAAATAATAAAAGTTGTGTTTGAGAAGATTATCTTACTGGAAAAAACTTGCAAGTATCATAAACGTGTGTTTGCAACAGGGCTTATTTTCTGTAATAATCCAAAACCTGATGGAAAAATCCCAAAGTTTTTTTGACGGCGAAAACCAGGGCGATGCTAACTTCCACTACAGCCTGACAAATTACGTCACACCTGCACCAATCTATTATATTCAGACTTAGTTTACTTAATAGTCTCAGTTTTTACGATTTTTAAAGCTGCAGAATGAACACAACAAAAGGGTTTTTTGATCATTTGTTCCAAAATACAAACCTATACATACACAACTTTACTCACATGCCAAACCAGTTCCTCTGTGTACACTGGAGTCTGTGGGAGAACTCAAAGCAGTGCATCTTCAGCAGGTTAAAGAAGGTGTATCCCACCACATCAGCGATGCTGTCATTCGCCTCCATCAGACAATTTTGAAACCTGCAACACGAATCATTTCAGTTAAAAAAACCATCAAAAAACTGTAAAGAATCAGCTGAATATCACTGATTTAAAGTTATAGCTGCGTACTTCCTGTCGCAGTCACAGTGAGAGAGGGTGAAGATGTTGCTGTTGAAGACGCCGTACTCGGAGTGGAAAGACAGGATGGTGTGTTTGCACTGGTCGTGTTCACGGCAGCAGCTGTCGGTTTCTGTAAAAACTCCTGCAAGAGAGGAGGTGATGTTTTAAATTATTACTATTATTATTATTATTGTTGTTATCATTATAATAAAATGAGAAAACTCCACGGTGTAGCATTTATAGTACCTTTATTGTCATAATAACCATTACTGTATAACCTGTGGAGTGACGACAGCATTTTTGTTTTACCTAAATGGTGTAGCTTTAAGTGACATCACTTAAGAAACTTTAAGTTGCTTGGCTATTAAGTTGCATTATGGGAAATTATTTTCCAACAAAATCCTAGACATTTTCTGGAAACATGCTAAAATTCTCCAACACTCCTACAATCCTAGACATGTCCTAAAATCTGAGAAATGTCCTAAAATATCATGAATTCTAATGAACATCTTAAAAATCTTTGACACATCCTAAAATCTACAATTTCCTAAAATCACAGAAATGTCATAAATCCAAGAAATGTCCTTAAATCCTAGAGACGTGCTAAAATCTGAGAAACATCCCTAAGACCCAAGAAATGTCCTAAAATCCCCTAAATATCCTAAAATTCTAGAAATGTCTTAAAATCTGAGAAATGTCCTAAAATCCTAGAGACGTGCTAAAAACCAAGAAATGTCCTAAAATCCATGAAATGCCCTAAAATCTTATATGTCCTTAAATCCGAAAAAATGTCCTGAAATCCTAAAAACTTCCTAAAATCTGAGAAATTATCTAAAATCTTACAAATGTCTTAAAATCCTTTGAGTGGCCTCCTGTCATTTTGCAAAAGTGGCCCTAAAACAAAGCAGGTTCAGTTTCCCTGTTTGAAGGAAAACTCTGATTTTTCCCCGTTAAGTCCCTCCGCTGAGGAGAAACGACACTTTAAGTGACTGTAACATAGTTTGAAATATGTGATAATGATAATTATAAATATAGTTACCTGGATATTTTTCCTGGATTTTTAAAAAAAATAACTTTCCAAATTAACCCTTTGAAACCTGAGCAAATTGATTTGAATTCTTTCAAAAACACTGAAGGCAAAGAGCTACTTAATAACACATGGCCACGTTTTTAAAAATGATTTGTATTTTTTTTGTGACATAATTTTAAATATATACTCAGAATTAATATAAATATAATTTTCTTGACATTTTTCCAAGTTTTTTTGCATTTTTTATTTAACATTTAGATTTAGTTTAAACATTTTAATTTGACTTTATAATTAAGTTTTAGAGCTGAATGTGGAGAAATGTTGCTGTTTCTTTCAGCACAAAACTTACAGGTACAAGTTTCAAAGGGTTAATGGATTAACTAAAAGTAAAGTAAGAGGAGCCAGTTTACCTAAATCTGCATATGATGGCGCCTTGTTGCCAGAGCCGCACCACAGAGTCCCTGGCACGATGAAACCGCGCTTTACGCGCAGATGAGTCGTGACCTTTGACCTCTCCGCTTCACCCTGATGACTCTCAGCTGCGACGCTCCTCACCGTCCTTCTCCCCGCGCGCTCACCGTCCCCTGGAGACGCCACGGAGACGCACAGATCATCCTTCTCCAACAGGGACTCGAGATTTTCATTTGCGTGATCCGTGAACTCGTGCGTGCGCTCGCGGCACAGAGACAGATAGTTTTGGATCACTGCTGCGTCCTCGCTCCAGGCGCAGCTGAGCAGAGCGCGCTCCCCGGACCACGCGCTGTGGTACAGCCGCAGGGAAGAAGATGGAGATGAAGAGGCTCTCCGGAGGAAACTGTAGTGCACCTCTTTGTTTGGCAAACTTTTAGTCCAGGTGCAGAGGATCGAGGCGTGTGTCCAGTTCAGGAGTGATGAAATTAAAATAAGAGTTAAAAGAGGAGCGAAGTGCGTCATGGTGGCGCGTCCGAGGAATAAAAGAGGCTTAAAAGGCTGTCGGAGCTTAAATCTAAATTATTCCCGCACCCAGTGAGGACTTTGAGACAGATTGGCAGATTCCAGGTCGGTTTTAAATGAAAAGGGGGAGGAGGAGGCGCGCGGGGTGTTTCCGGTGGTTTTAAAATAAATGCAACACATCAGCCTGGATCATGTGACCTGTCAGTTTAACCAAACATCACTCCTCTCTCTCTTTATCTCTATCTCCGCGCGCGGCACACATCAGTGAATGTGACCATGACATATTGATTAACACACACACGCACACACACGCACACACACGCAGACGACCTCACGAGACAAATAGGTTATCAATCTGTAAATGTGACTAATGTATTGATAGGTGACAGACACGCCTCAGGCACACACATTAAGTACACACTCCAGTGAAAATGTGACACACTCGTGGATGTATACGGGCCGATAAATGTGATAACTGCTGTCTTCTGTCTTTGCTTTTGTTTTCAGTCATTTATTCTCACTTTCTTTAACCTCAGTGAGAAATAAGAGTTATTATAGTAACTAAACTGTCAGTATGAGGTTGAAATTACAAACACTGGAACAAGGGTGTTTCTAAAATTTGGGAACTCTTGGGGATTAGGACATAACTCAGAAGAGGGGTGGGGGGCTACTTCCATTGGATTTAAAAAAATTGTGTATTTTACAATTTTTGTTATACTTTTCAATGCACTCTATCACTTTATTTAGCCTTATTTTTTATTAATTTTTAATTATGACACAAAGTGAAATGAATAAGCACTCTTAACTATGCGTGGCTATGCACGAAATGTGTTAAGATTACGTGCTGGCAACATAAAAAAAAAGATGCCCAAGCAAATCTCAGAAACAATAGCAGTTTTGTTATGAAACACTCAGAAAAATACATAAAATACATATATAACATACTTTTTAAAGTTTAGTTTTTGTGTAGTTATTAAATCCACAAAATCCATAAATTTCCTTTTCTGTTTCACACAGGACACAAACAGCATTCTCCTGGCTGAAAGTCCATGTTTCTGCCATAGACTGTACAAATAATGGATGTAGCCTCGAGTTCAGCATTTTGGCTGTTAATACATGATATTTTAAATTAGCCCTAAAAGTGTTAAAGTGGTACATCTTGTGTGAAGGTCCAGTGTGCAGGTTTTAGTGGCGTCTAGCGGCGAGGATGCAGAACTGAGGCTTCTTTTGTGTGCAGGAAGATGATGCTGTGTCTATGTAAGAGCTGTTATTGCATCCCATAACTCTGAGAAAGTTGAGCGGATCACCCGGAAGTTTTGAATCCACAATTCCTCTGTGAAATTGTGGACTATCTTCTCCCAGAAATCCTTCATACGTGGCCGCTCCCACGTATAAGGGGCTCACCTTTTCATCATGGCTCCATAACACGCCTACGTGGCCTTGGATTAGAAATAATGACCGTCAATGCGGTGGCTGCAATAGAAATAAAGCTGCTAATGTTTTGAACATCCATCACCATGGTTACGGGGATGTTATTGGCAGAGGAGAAATTGCAGAACATCACTCATCTCGTAATTGTGTTTTATCGACATTTCAAAAATAACGCTTAATTTTGCGTATAACTTCAATGGAAACCCGCTTAGTAGCAATGCTGGAGAAGAAAAGTGATTTTTGGAGCCCAGTAGAATATATATTCATGCTGAATTTAAGTGAGAATAAAGATGATATTGAATGCTTTCAGTTTTTTATTTATTTATCTATTTTTATGTCAGATCATCTGTTTCCTCACTGTGTTAATGAATGATGTGGTCACGTTTTCTTCAGAGAGAGATGCTCCTGCCCTAAAGGCAAACGTCAGCTCTAATCATGTTCATGATTACTTTTATGAAGTGTCGTCGTCGTTGACGGTAAGGCGTGGGCGACAGTAAACACTCGGGCGGAGAGACTAAAAATGGGATGACATGAAGGTCGTACAGCCAGCAGGATCCTGCAGCTGCTCGTTCAGAAGAAGATTATTTCTGATCTGCTGTTTGTGGGCTGTGAGGTTAATGATTTGCGTTCTCAAAAATGAATGTTTGGGTTCCTAACAGTCTAATCTTTTCATTCATCTCACCACTGACAAGAGAAGAACAATCCCCCGATTTCAAAACCGTTGTGTGAAATGCTCATATTAACAAAATGCAACGGTTTGCAAATCCTTTTTTCACCCTCATTAAACTAAATATAGTACAAAGACAAGATAGCTGTTCTATCTTTAGGAAATTACCTAAAAATAAAGAAAACAACATTTAAAAATACTGTAATAATATACTTAAAATTGGGTTACAGAAAAACATTTCTTATTTTTATTTTACTTTATATGCTTAGTATACTTTTTTGGGATATTTTCAGTTAGTTTTTTTGCAACTTTTACAAATTTCCTGCTAATATTTGGGTCACTTTTTAAGTTACTTTGCTCAGGTTTTGAAGGGTAAACCTCGGGAATGTTTTGAGCATTTTATTGCCCCTGTCTAATTTAAGGTTTTATAGGCATCAAATTCAGAACAAGTTTCTATTTCCAAAAATAAAATAAGATAAAATAAAATAATAAAGTTGATTATTTTAAGAATTAAATATCTTGTCTTCGTACTGTATTCAATTAACGCTTTGAAACCTGGAGTGACATCTTTTCTTATTTCAAACACTTTTCACAAATATTAAAACTTTTAAACTCTGAGCAAACTGGTGCAATGTCTTTCAAAAACGCAGAAAAAAGGTAAGAAGCAGCTTGATAAGATTTTTTTGTAAAGATAGGGAAAAATATCTGGGGGAAAACGATAAAAGCTTGGAAAAAATAGATTTATAATTATCATATTTACATATTTAAAATTATTTTTTAGAATTATTTTTGTCGCTCCTTCTTCTTGCTCAGGTTTCAAAGGGTTAAATAGGGGTTGAAAATGATTTGTAAATCATTGCATTTTGTTTTCATTAACACCTTCCACAGCTTTTCAAAATTTTGTGAATTGCAGGCTGCATAAAGACAGACTTTCAGAGTGTAACAGGTCCGTAAACTTTAACCCACTTGGACAGAAGGAAAGTTTTATCAAGAGAAGTCAAAGTTCACAAAATTCTCAGCTGCGTGTCTGTCTCAGCTGATTGGTTCAAACCTCGCCTGATTCAGACAAAGTTTTCTGCCACATGTCACGACGCATATTAAATAAGAGCGGGAGCAGCGGAAGTGCCAGGTGTCTTTATTCATTAGCCGCGTGTTTGCTACAATATGACATGCATCAGTATGAATACAGAGAGCAAAATGGTCATTATTCAGCTGAAAATCAATCTAATAATACCTCTGGAGGAATATTTCATGGATTTTCTGGATAACTTTGCATGATTGAATTTGCTCTTCATAATAAGATGTCATGCAGAAGCATTTTTCGGACTTTTTCCAGAAGAGAGCTCATACATGCAAAGGTGAAGAAGATGCATTTCACATCCACAACAAAAAAAGAGTGTTCACCATCACCATCATCATTTTTGGAGCCAAATATCTGTCCCATTTCATGCCTAATGATGCACAATAACACAAGAATCGAATGTTTTGGTGACACAAGCACTCGGGACAACATAAAACAGCTGATAACAACATGAGGACAGCAGGTCAGAGACAGAAAAGTGGGTTTTTCCCGGAGGCTTAATTACGAGCTTTTTATCTTCTCTCTGTTCACTGATTGCCGCGTGTAAGGTTTATTAATTATAAGATAGAGTTTATGATATGGTAACAGTAAAAATTATTTTGTTTAGAAAGAGTCCCGGAGGTCAACATCCATGTTGGTCACCTGAAAACTGCTGGAGATGTAGCCTGCACATTGCACTTTGGGGACATAAAAGCACACTGTAAAAATGTGTCGAGTTGATTTTTCGAAAAAATATCTGCAGACTGATTGTCTTTAAAAACACAATTAAATAAAACTTTTATACTTAGCTATGAAACCTGGATCAATATCATTTTACATACATTTCAAGTATTAAAACCTTTGAAATCTGACCAAATTGGTTTGCTTTCTTTTGAACCATTCTGCAAATTGCAAGAAATTATTTGTGGAATATATATTTTTTAAAAAAGGGAAAATTGTCCAAAAAACTATATTCATAATTATCATAATAATATATTTTAAATTATTTTAAGTTGATAATAATAAACATGACAAGTATTGTCATGTTTGTTATAATCTAAAATAAATAAAATAAAAAAGTACATAAATAAATAAATAAAGAAGCAAGGGGCAATTTTCCAAATCATTTCACAGAATTATTGTTTTTAAGCACTTTTTGAGTCATTTCCTTGTTTTTGTTTTTGTACTTTATTTTGTTTGGTCTTATTTTATAATATTCAGGTAATTTTTCTGTAGTTTTTACAATATTTTTGCTATTTTTTGTGTAATTTCCTCCAAAGAACCTAATTTTTTGACGCTTTCTCAAGACTCAAAGGGTTAACTTATGTTTACTTTATACGTAATTGTTAAGTTGACTCAAAATTTAGCTAATATTTCATTTTGATTAATCAATCTTTCTGAGATTTAGAAACTGCAGTAAAACAAGTTTTCTGTGCTACATATCTGCATCCTGCTGGTAAACTATTCAATCATATTTGTATTTTCTAAAATCTGTTCATAAAACAGAGCTCGCAGATCTCTGAACTTCATTGGTAAAATCCTCTTTATGATGATTAAGTTAAGTCAGACTAACTTGGTTTACTGCAATTGCTAATACTTGATAATAATAATAATAAGATAGAAAGTAAACAGAAAACAAGAATTTTAGTTATTTTACTTTCCTTTTTCAAGGCAATCAGTTTCCAAAATTATTTTAAGTAAGATCAGCTTGACAGATTTTACAGTGCATAAAAGGGTGATATGCGTACCCGTGTTCACAGAGGACTATATTCTACCGTAGGGAACGACAGAGAAATAAAATGCACAAAAGAGGAAGAAGACGACTTAATCCTCAAACTGGGCCGTGTTGTCGTTTAGCAGAACGTGCCAGCGCTCGATCTTCTTGTCTTTGTTCTTGAGGCACTCGTACCAGTGCTTCAAACACTCACCTTTAGCCTGGATGCCCAGCTGACATCCTCCTGGAGGCAGAAAGAGGAAGTCAGAATTAACCCTTCGAAACTCGGATTGACATCAGATTTCTTGTGCTGCGTTCAGACTCCTTTTAAAAAGCTGTTATTTGAAACCTGAGCGAGTTGGTTTGATTTCTTTTGAAAACATGGAGGGCGACTCAAAAGAAATTAGCAAAAGGTGACAAGAAAACACTTCAAATTTATTATTTAAAGAAGAAATTGTTGTCCTGAAAAAAATATTTATAATTATTATAACCATGTTGTTAAAATCACGGTACAGAAAAATATTTATACTATATTTATACTAATTCCTTGCTATTTTTTGTGTCATGTCTTGTTAAGTTGCTTATTGCCATCGCCACATGAAGACTAATATTTAAATGAGTAAATGGTTTCCATCAGTGGTCGCTTGCCTAAAATGTCAGAACTTTATCATTATATCGTATTAGACATTTTTATAAAATCTGAATGAATTCATGAGTCGTGGCTAAAAAACATTTGATGAGGTCACCATTACCTTTGACCTTTGACCAATAGATTCCTATTAGTTCATTTTTGAGTCCAAGTGGATGTTTTTGTAAATTTTAGGAAATTCCCTCAGGACTGTATTCAAATATTGCGTTCACAAAAATGAGACGAACGCATGACCTTGACCTTTGAACACCAAAATCTTATCATTTTATCCTTGAATCCACTCAAACGTTCGTGCCAAGTTTAAAGAAATTCCCTCATGGTGTTCTCGAGATATCATGCTCACAAGAATGACACAGTCGAGGTCACAGTGACCTTTGACCTATGACCACCAAAAATGTAATCAATTCATCCTTGAGTCCAAGTGGATGTTTGTGCCAAGTTTAAAGAAATTCCCTCAAGGCTTTCTTGAGATATCGCTTTCACGAGAATGGGACGGAGGGACGCACAACCTGAAAACGTAATGCCTCTGGCCTTGGTTTTGGCCGGCACAGCGGCATAAAAAGTCAGAGGATGTTCAAAATCACTAAAATTCATCCTGAGATCCTGATCCAACATTTGTAGAAATATTTCTGAACGAAATTGGCAGACATTTCCATCCCCAGAGCCACAAGCACAGCTGAAAGTGAAAAAATTAATGAATGAGGAAACGTTATTACAAGACACTGACTCACCAATGAAATCATTGGATTTCCCCATGTCGTAGTCCCAGACGGAGATGTCGAGGGTTTTCTTGGCTAACTCGCCATGTTTTATTTCATAACCGAACTCCTGCAACACAGTAAACACAAAATGTTATGACGAAATGTTGAAGTTCACAGAATGTGCAGACAGAAAGAGACGGTTTGGACAGCACCGACCTCGTTAAACTCTGGATTCAGAGTCTTCTTTTTTATCTGCGTCTTGTTTTTAGCCTTCTTCCCCATGTCGGGCTTCAGACATCTGCAGCACAAAAGAAATCATTGTGTTATTATTATCATCCAGACACGTTTCATGAGCGCTTAAACATCTGAATCCTTAAAATGTTACTTTGATTTCTATCAAAAACACGGGAAAGAACATCATGAGCAATTATGCAGGAAATGTCCTGCAAATAATAATAAAATAAAATAAAATAAAATGAAATTACATCAAATAAAATGAGGTATTTTCAATATACTGCATGCTAAGAAGATTTTTTACGGATGATCACAGCCTGGGATATGTGAATGATTAGCAGTAACATTGACATTTATACATTATTATTTTTGTGCAGCATCAAATACTCACGTTTTTACCAATCTGCACACAAAATGCGCTTTTCAAAATCAGGATATAAAACATATCATACATTAATATTATTTTCCACTTTCATTGAGTTAGTTCTTTTAACCAACATCAGTCCTAATCAGAAATATCAAGCATTTTAACCCTTTAAACACCAGGTTTTTATCATGATGCCACTATGTTTTTAAATGAAAACACACACACATACACCACACACAAATTGAATTATTTTTTAATAACTACATGCAAAGTTTGTTTTTTGGGGGGGGTGGGGGGTGCACTTAAAAGTTATTCTAGTGAGATACATACACTTTGACGAATGGGTCAGAGTATCCGTTGGAGTCCATGGCGGCCAGGTGAGCACAGCGGACCACGCCCACAATCAGTCGACCCTGCTGACTGTTGTAGAGCAGCGACACCAGGATACGACCCCTCTCCTCCGAATCCTCACCCTCATTCAGCTGCACACACACACACACACACACACACACACACACACACACACATAATTAATGGTACACAGTAATGTCACTGATCCGGAAGCTGCAGGGATTACATGGTGATTATCATAATATCTACTGATGGAGGATAATGTACCTGCTTCAGTACAAAATTATCTACATTTATATTATTACGCAACAGGCTTAACTCTATTTACATTAACATTTTGTGCTTTACATCAGCAAAAAGACAAAAAAAAACGGATTTGTTCGTCTGCCTCTAAATACTTTGACTTATCTTTATTTCCTGTGCTCCAGCAATTTTTTTTTTCGAATGAGCTATAAATATATACTTGGTAGCATTTTTTTATATTGTAACACAATGCCAAGAACTGCTGTGTCACTGTAAAATCAGTTCCCGTCATGAAATGTAAACTGAGAGCGGAAACATTGGATATTTTAATGATGCTGATGAAGAAATTTAATGTGGATCAATGTCCGGCCGACATCCGATCTGTTTAATAAGTTATGTACCTGTTAGATGCATTAATAATGCAGACAAAGAGATATAAACACACAATACTTATTTTACTTGTTTTTGCAAGAAATCAAACCAGTTTGCTCAGATGACAAAGGCTTACATATAAACAAACTACAGGTATGTTGACTTCTTTGAAAACAGCAGAAAAGTCAAACAATATCCAACGCACAGTACAATCAGATCAATGTGAGGGTCTTACGTCATCCTCATAGAGAGCCATGCCACGAGCCGGACCTCCCACAGCCTTCTTCACCTGTACAGAGTAAACCAGTATAACCATCATCATCATCATCATCATCATCATCAGTGTTATCACCGCTCTTTGTACACACAAAAGCATCCACAATGAATCAAAAACAACTAAAAGTAAATAAAAAAAGACGATGGAGAGCATGAACAGTATTAACCCCGTAGGACCCGCTTTAATATTACACACACTAGCATTACTCTGTGCAGCTGGCAGCACGGATTAGTTTAAAAAAAATATTGACTTTGGTTGTACAAGTTGACAAGGAGGATGAAACAGCTGATTGTTCGACAGCAACCCAGTAAAATAAACAGACAAACAGAGCGGAGCAGCGCGGATCTTGGACATGGTGGCTGGCAAAGTGGATCTCCGACAGCGCGGATCTCCAACAGCGCGGATCTCCTAAACACAAGCTGGCAGCGTGGATCTCCGACAGCGCGGATCTCAGACACAGAGGCTGGGAGTACGGATCTCCGACAGCTTGGATCTCTGACATCGCAGCTGGCAGCACGGATCTCTTACAGCGCGGATCTTCGACACAGCAGCTGGCAGCGCGGATCTCTGACATAGGTTGGCAGCGCGGATATCTGGCCACTGGTAGCCCGGATGTCGGACAGCGGCAGCGCGGATCTCCGACAGCGCAGATCTCCAACACTGCAGCTGGCAGCGTGGATCTCTGACGCAGGCTGGCAGCACGGATCTCTGTAAGGGAGGCTAGTGCCCGGATGTCTGACAGCAGCAGTGCGGATCTCAATTCCTGAATTAAATATTATCATCACACAACTATGCCACACCAGAGGACAATTAAGGACTACCACACAATAAAGTGGATATAGGCTATACTATTTAATAAAATAAGGCGTCTCCCCAGGCTCACCGGTATCACGCGCTCCAAACAAACATTGAAGTTCTTCTTCTGGTTAAACTTGAGTTTCTTCAGAGCCACTCGCGTCTCTCCGATGAATTCATTGTGTCCAAACTTGTCCTCGTCGCTCACTGAGAGCCTGAGGACAGACAGATGGCGTAAAGGACATTTACCCAAGTAAGCACAAATGTGAGTTACTTGTACTTTACTTAAGTATTTCCATTTTATATGATGATTTTATAGAATATGCTGCATTGCTGTAGATTAAACTCCCCAACAAGATATAAAGAAGTTAAAATGAGCAAAACCTCAAACATCTACAGCAGGAAAATGACACATTAATGCAGCAGGAATATTGACCCAAAAACGTCAGATAGAGTATGAAAACAAAAGCTTTAAAAATTTTTATTTTTGGAAGTTGCTCATTGTCTTCTTTCTGTCATGCCTTTAAAAGAAATTAAGCCAATTTGCTCCGATCTCAAAGAGTTAAGTAAATAATCTGAATTCTTCTTCCACTATTTTGGTTAAGGTTGTTCTTACCGGAGAGTTTTGCGTGTCATTTCTTCATCAGTGATACCGTGATAAACCAGAGTCTCGTTCCACACTGGATTCAGAGTGGTTTTAAGGGTCTTAGTGCGAAGCTTGTTAGACTGAAGAAAAATAAAAAAAATAATTATTACAGCTTTAAAATGCCTAAATCAGAACTGCACAGTTTTCAAAACCTTAAAGTATTAATATGATGACATCATTGTACCTTACTGGCTCCAGGTAAGAGGTGCAGCTTCACATACGGGTCAGCGAGTCCGTTTGAGTCCATCGGCTTTAAACCCTGAAACACACATTAAAATTATCAGTCATAAACAAACACTAAATTTATTCTGATATTGCACATTTTTTATTGCATCAATGACCATCTTTACATGCAAACCAATATAATAAAATAATAATAATAATAATAATAATAATAATAATAATAATAATAATAATAATAATAATAATAATAATAGAAATTTAAATTGCTGCTGTTACTGCACTTTTGTATGAATTGTTTTATTTTTAATTTCTTTCTTTTTAAACTTTTTTCCTTTTTTTTACTCTTTACTTCTGTCAGTCTTGATATTTCTTTTGTCTGTTACCTGCCAATGGACTACAGATTTAAATTAGAAGTCCTGCTAACTCCAGTTTGTTTACATTTGTATTTCATACTGATGTTTATTAATGTACTGTGTCCCTTTTTAGATAAACATTAAATAACTACATAAATAGATAAATAAATAAATAAATACAAAGATATTCCACTGTCACTCTAATTATGACATTTTCAACAATGCTTTGTCCTATGTTGTCCTGTCTTGTATCTTTTATAAGTTTTGTGTATATAGTTTTTTATATAGTGAAGTTATACATATATATAAGTATATATTATTAAACATAAAATCTCTTTTTAGTTTTGCTTTTATCAAAATTTTATGGTTTATACTTACTCTTTTTTTTCCGATCCTTTTTTTTTTTTGTTTGTTTTTGTTTCTTCAATCAATCTGTGAAGCACTTTCATTTGGTTTGTCTTAAAGGTGCTACATAAATCAAAGCTGATTGATTGACTGACTGACTGATTGATTGATTGGTTGACTGATTGATCGATGTGTTTACCTTTGCTTTGACGATACAGCAGTGCAGGCTGTGACTCTCCTGCTCGTACAGGAGGCTGAACTCCAGAGATCCCAGAGTGGCTGTGGGAATAAAAAACACAAGAAAACATCTGAGAGAAAAAAGCAATCTGTGCCGTCTCAGGAAGCAATTTCCCTCCAAAGCAGATAAACATTGATTTGTTTCTGTTCATCGCTCCTCTGGGAACTTCTGTAGCAGCTGCAGGAAGAGTTATATTACTGACGAAGTGATAAAAATGAGTCAAAAAGACTCAAAGTGATAAAAAAATTAATAAATCAACATCTGGGGCTGGTAAAGACACTGTATGAAGCAGAGGTTTGGTTTTAGAGGTGAAATCAGTCTTACTGGCATCATCTGAGTCGTAGTCATTGTCCTCGTCCTCTGTCCGATCAGGTGGGGGTCGTGAGGGGGCGGGGTTATTGATTGGAGGCTCAACAGCTGGATTAATTCTGGCTGCAGGAACATGTGATGAAATGGAGCTGGACACAACAGGTTGTCTTTTTAACTCCACAGCTGGAGCGGACGCCGTCTCCTCCACATCTGCAGCAGGAGCTGTGATATGAAAACCAGCAGTTTAACCCTTTTTAAAGCTTTTATTGACAGTTTTTTTGTGCTGCGTTCAGATGTCTTTCAGGTGATTAAACCTTTGAACTAACTGAGCTAACTTGATTTTCCTTCAAAAGGCAATGAGCAACTTGACAAGAAATATTCTGCAAAGTGAAGGTGTAAGATAGAAGGTAGATTTATTGGTCATTTTTTAAACAAAGTTTAAAAAACAGAATTACATTTGTCCTTAATCCAACTCCATCTCTGGAGTTGAAGGATGAGTTGATTAAAGTCACCAGCTACTATGACTATGATACTAAGATTTCATCCGGTTGCTTGGCGATGTTGCTGCTGATAGCATCATTCAAGTCCTGCAGTGCATTTTTTTAAAAATTTGCATCAGAGTCTTGTGTCCTGTTGGCTCCCAACAAGGTCTGCCCATCCAGTGCAAGAATTTAGCAGATTTGAAAAATATCTTTTTTAAAAGTTGGGGGGAAATGTCTAGAAAGCTATATTTCTTATACTCATAATGATATTTTTACATTTATTTTTGACAATTATTATCATTTTTAATACATTTCCAGGTCATTTCTTTTTCTTTTTCTTTTCCTATTTTATTGATTTTGTTTTTGTTTTGCTAATTTCTGGTAATTTTCTTGTAATTAAAAAAAAATCTTTAGGTATTTTTTTAATTTCTTCCTAAGTTGCTCATTCATTTTTTCTCACATTTTTGAAAAAAATAAAGCCAATTTTCTAGGTCTCGAAGGGTCGATAAAGTCTAAAACATGTTTTTATTGATATTGACTCTTTCCTGTTTTTTTCCTGGAAGGAGCAGCAGCGTTTTACCTGAGGTGGGGGCGACCTGCTGCAGGTTTGCTCGAGGTGGTTTGGAGGCTAACACATGTCTCTCAGTCTTGGTTACAGCTGCTGGACAGGACTGAGTCTCATTAGAGCTGTCAGCTGCTGTTGCTGCTGTCTGCTCCCATTGTTCGAATCCGCAGGACGACGGCTGCTGCTGCTGCTGAGGATCTGAGGACACAAAATAAGAACATCACTGCCACAACAACAGATGCTTCTGATGCAGCTACAACCACAGCAACACTGGAGGAAACACACGGGTCTGAAGGAATCCTGCACCCAAAAAATTCACATTTATTTATCGGTTACTCACCACCTGTTACATTAAATTTGTGAAGGACTTTAATTTTCCTGTGTGCCTCCTCTGTGAATGCAAACACAGAGAAAACTTTTTAATGAATTAAAAAGTTGTAGATATTTGATTTTGGGTATGTGGGTGTGTGCATATACATTTAGTTAATTAGAGTTTAGGTTTATATTAATAAAGAGGCTGGTTAATTAGGGTGTGATTAAATACTTCTTCTCACTCCTTTTCAAATATGTAAACTAAGTCTTTGTGTGTCACCATTTCTTTTGCTTTATGTTTTTATAAATATGACTTTTTGTGTCTGTCTGCTTTTTTCTTTTTTTAACATCAAATCAAAAATCAAATCAAAGTCATGTTTACTATATTTCATAAATCTTTTTTGATATGTCATTCTGACAATGCTGATAAGTATGGAAGCCCTAGAGGGCCATATATTCATACTTTTTTCCCAAGATAATAGTAATAGTTTTCTCGAGATCTCGAAAAAACAAAACTGTGTTTTCCCAAGATAACGACATAATTAATCTCGAGACAACAAATTAAATGTGATAGGCCTGAGATTTCTGTCACACGTGTGGATAAATTATTTGTTTTGTGCTTTTATGGGTTTTTTTTCTCTAAAATATGTTTTAAACAAATGAGTGAATGTTACAACTTGATTTTTAATATTACAACAGCTGTCTGTCGAGCTCTGGATGCATGTACATGTATAAGTCTGCTTCTCTCACTCAATTTGTCAAAACTGGAAAAAAATATGCATTTTCACTAAAACGTGACTATTCAAAGTCTGGTGAAAGTCAAACAGTCTGGTGCACAGCCGAGTTTTGTGTTATTAACCCCTGTATGACTTCAAATGATCATTTTACATTTACAGTAAACCATACAGAAAGTTTGAATCTCTTTGTATGAACTACCATGTCCCTGATGATGTGCTGGAGGTTCCTGTGATCCATCACGGTCTCCTGGACCAGAACTGTCCTCGGTGCTGGACTGTCGAGGTCTGGACAGAGGGAGGGGGGCGGGGAGACCCTGCTGGGTTCTTCCTTTGAAGAACCAAGCTCCTGAACGCTTCTGGACCTGCAGCGACACACAGCCCATTCAGATGAAAAGGTGAATGAATGAATGAATAATTGGATAAATAAATAAATAAATGCTTTTTGTCGCACTTTTCCTGGCAGGAAAGTAAAAAATGATTGCTTTTTGTGGTGATATATTGGCAGATTTGGTTTAAATGCTTTTGAAAGGCATCTGAATGCAGCTCAAGAAAACTGATGTTGATCCAGGTGTTAACCCTTTGAAACCCTTTGAAGAAGGCAACAAGCAATAATAGAAATGACACGAAAAACAGCAAGGAATTAATAAAATAGTGAGAAAGTTACTTGACAATTTGTTTAAAAAAAATATATTTTTTAAATGAATTCAAATGTTAATAATAAAAAAGATGGAAATGACCTGCAAAAGAATAAATGCATAAAATAATTATTCTGATTATAAATGTATTTTTCCCCTAGCTCTTTTTACTCTCTTTTTTCTTCGGTCCCTAGATTTTTGTCCTAGGTTTTAAAAAATACTTTTCTTAATAAACTAATTTTGCACAATATTTATTCTTTTTTTTTTTTTTTTTAAATATTAACATTTCACTCTTGGGGTTAAATGTTTAAATATTCTTGAAAGTTGTCTGAATGCAGCAAAAAAAAAAAGAGATGTTGCTCCAGGTTTCAAATGGTTAAAGGGTTAAATATATTAGGCTGATTCATTATTTAATTTTAATGTGAACAACAACAACAAAAACATTTTATTTCTCCATTTCCTTACTCTATGGAGCGGACACTTGGCCACTTTGTGCTTCGCGGCATTACAGTTTAGTTATTGTGCGTCTGAGTGACAGCAGAGAGCATTTATTTAAAGAGTCTGGCTCCCCGAGGCAGAAACCTCAACAAAATGCAGAGCCATCATCAAAACGACATTGTATAACTGCATCAGAGAGAAAAACAGAAAGCAGACCTCACTCCTCATGTTTCATATTGATCAAAATTCTGTATGAATTTTTAAGAATTAAAAAAAAGCGCTGGAATAAATCATTTTTTGGTACTAAGGAGGGCGTCAGTGAAAGGTAATTTTCCAGGTCACTGGGCAGTGAAATGCAATTCTGAGCTAAAAGACACGTCTAAATGCCAGAAAGTGGTTCATATCATGAGAGGAGTTTCTCTCCTGGTGGCGGCAGGATGACATAATAGCATCATTTGGCGCCATGATTTTATCACGCCCACTCTTGTTCCTCGCCGTCCTCGTCCTCTCACCTCTAACTGCTCGTTGCAGATTCTGCACAGCCACGTAGGACTCGTCCTGCTGTTGCTGCAAATCCCACATTTGCTGCACATGTTCTGCAAAAAAAAAAGAAGCATATTAGATAATTAATTATTCAGATCCTTCACTTAAATTAAAATAATAATAACACACTGAAAAACATGAGAGGGTAACAAGCAACGAAATAAGAAATGGCCTAAAAAATAGTAAGAAATTGTTATAAAAGTTAATGATAATTACGTGAAAAAGTAAATAAATAAACCTCAAGAAAGTGCAAAAAAGAAAATTAATATTTTGGGGTTTTTTTTGTCACCTTGTTTTAAATATATAATTAAGAGAACTATGAATATAGTTTCCTGTACATTTTCTGAATTTTATAACATTAAATACATTTTTGGAAACTCAATTCAGATAATTTCTTCTTTGTCACCTTTTACTATTTATTGCATTTTATTTATTTATTTTGCTGTTTGCAGTTTGCTAGACATTTCTTCCAAAGTTGCTCATTATTTTTTTTTCCCACCAATTTTCTCAGGTTTCAGAGAATAAATGCTAGTGAAACCAGGTGTTGAAGGATTAAAACAGGATTGTATTGTATTATTGTTTATTAAATGGACTAATCTAATAATTATTTTTAATTACTTTAAAAAAGTTGTGAAAATAGTAATAAACAGTGGTCACAATGACCCAGAGCTCAAAGTGACACCTTTACAATGTTTATTTGTTTTATCTCAACGTTATTACTGATACACTGCAATTATTAAATGGAAAAGCAGCATTTTGTAAATCCAATCAACTAATTGATTAATGGTTTCAGCTGTAATTTGTGTGTAAAACTCTAACTAAAGCTGTGAAATAAATTCAGTGGGGAACAAAGTTTAATATTGACTTCTGAATTGTTGTTTATTGGAAGTAGAAGCACAACAAAAAAATACTTAAGTACAAGTACTCACCCCCAACTCATCAATTACAGCAGTTCAGGGCCGTATTTTACAAGCTGGGACTGAGAACGTGCTGACAAGTTCCTAAAATTTGTACATAAGTAGCTACCGTTAATATACTTAGTAACATCCCAGTGCAGCATGAGACATAGTATATAAATATATATATATCCTCCACGGATCTGATGGCAGGTGCACCGAGCACATATATTTTTACAGTTCAGAGAGCTTTAACCTCTATTTAGTTACTAAAAAGCACCAAGAAGCAGAATGTGGTTCCTGAGACCAGGAGACACGGAGAGCACGTCAGAACATGTTAGCGTATGGACGGCTGGGTGCTCATCGCCATAGGAAACCTCTCCGGATCTCCACACCACTATAGAAGACACAGTAAACACAAATCCAGGGACGTCCTCACGTCCTCTGGGGACTCTCTGCTGCACGCTGATCCGTCTCACTGACTCTGGCCTCAAGCTTACATATCAGAAATGCTGACTCCGTATGAGCCGTTTGCAGCCTTAAATCCTCAGGTGGGGCCCCTCTACCTTAAAACTAAAGGTGACGGTGGTTTTGCCACGAGGGCCCCTCAGGTTTGGAACAAACCTATTTTTAAATATTTGCTTTTATGTGATGTCATTTGTTTAAATTCATCTGTTTTAATTAATCTTTTTTTAGTTTGTATTTCATTTTTCTTTTATTCTGTCTTGATTGTGTTTATTTCTGTTATTAGTGCTTTTATTTCTGTGTTTACTGCTATCATTCTTGGAGCTATTTTTGTTTTGTAATTGCTTCTCTTTTTTGTCTGGCTGTCGTTTGGCAGCCAGACAAAAGTTATGTTGCTTCTGCAAGAAGAAGAAGAAGAACACTTCTCGCTTCTGCTTTGCTTTGTGCATCAGAACACTTTGTAAACTCTGTTTTTAAAAATACTATATAAGTAAATTTATTATTATCATTATCATTATTATTGTTATTATAGTTGTCGTCATTGTTGTTATCATCACCGGCGTGATTGTTGTTGTTATTGTAATCGTCGTCATAGTTATTGTCATCGTTGTCATAGTTATCATTGTTGTCATTGTCGTTGTTATCATTGTTGTCATTGTCGTTATCATTGTTGTCATCATTGTTGTTTTTGTTGTCGTCATGATTGTTGTTGTTGTCGTAGTCGTTGTTGTTAATATTATTACTATTATTGTTGTTTTTGTTGTTGTTGTTGTGGTCATTGCTGTTGTCATTGTTGTTGTCCTCATTGTTGTCATCACTGCTGTTGTTGTCATCATTGTTGTTGTTGCTGTTATTGTTGTTGTTAATATTATTACTATTATTGTTGTTTTGTTGTTGTTGTCGTAGTCATTGTTGTCGTCACTGTTGTTGTCGTCACTGTTGTTGTCGTCATTGTTGTCATCATTGTTATTGTTGTCATCGTTGTTGTTGTTGTTGTTATTGTTGTTGTTATTTTTATTACTATTATTGTTGTTGTTATTGTCCCTGTTCAAGCTGGAGGACAATACAGATCCACCTACTTTGTTACACTGCACACAGAGGACAGCCGTGACCCCCTGTTGTCCAAAAGACGCCCCACACAACAAACAGCGTGACTGTCCGTCCCCACACGCCGTCTTCTTGATGTTGTCCAGTCGGCTAGTGAGACGCCTACGAGGACATGTAAATAAATGTGAGCACACAACACAAACTTGGCACAGGTTTCACCCCAAAAATCATTCGACTGGGCGAGCATCTCTGCTCGCTCGACTGCTGTGATCCAGTGTAACAGAGACAATAGTTTGTCATCTCACTCAATCCTCTCATGCTCCGTGGCCTCCATCATGGCCGCACGAGCCAGGACGCTGTTGATGATCTCCTTCTCCTCATCCGTGAGCTCCTCCCCCGGGGCGCCGCCAGACATGTTCATCGTCCACCCGATCCTGGACCCAAAACACACACACAGAAATAGACACGCAGAGTATAAGTGGCATGCAAAGCAAAGAAAGCAAAAGCTTGGACAAAAAAAGGCAAGGAACTCCAAAAAGTGCATCGCTAAGGAGTGCGAGACGCTAAAAGCTCGGGACAGGAGCACAGCTGGAAACATTTGGGACTCAGAGCAGCGCTGAGCCTCTGCAAAAAGTGTCACACACTATAGCTCATAAGTGGGTTACATGATGAATTTACTTAATAATACATGAAACCAAGTATCATCTGAGAGCATATGTATGAAATTTTGTTCATGCGACTCAAACTAGCAGCCTGAGGGCTCCGAATCACAGTGAACAAGGAAAAGTTTAACTTAAGTCTCTCATTAACTGAGTTTGTAAAAGTGTTAAACGGCAAAAACACTACATGGGGGTAATATTTACAATATTCAATGTGATATTTTGAGCTTCATGTTGGTGCACGATTACCAAAAAAAGCAATGATATTATACTATCTTCATGTGCTCCATGGAAATATCATATTTGAGCACATGGAAGTCATAATTGTGAGTGGGAAGTTGGGAAATTTCGATGCTACCTGAGTGGCTGAATTGTGATATTTGCATGACGTTTCAGGGCAGCAGAAATGGCAGAAAACTATATTTACTTTTAAAAGTTTAACATTTCAGCTTATGCATCTATTAGCTGCAGCAAGCAAGCAAACTTGTAACTCTAAAACATGCCAGGCGAGTATATTAACATTGATGACAACATTTTATAACACAAGTTGCGACTTGGCGTCATAAATGATGAATGATAATGAAAATGGCAGGGAAAAGTCAATATTTGGTCAATGGTAAGAATTTTTTTTTTATTAATTGACGTGTTAAATATCACTTTTTGATCACGTTAACTGTAATATGGTAATAATGTTAACTACTGTTCATATAGATTGACCTAAAATAAATACAAAAATATGATATAAGGGAAAAAAATGATATATAAAAACAAAAATAAACTGGAAACAGCTATCAACCTCTTGTGTTAACGCTCATCAACACAACGAAGTCGGAAGAACAACTTCCCAACTCGGAAACTGTGATCTTCCGACATCATATAAACGCAGCATCAAAACAGATCATCTTTATCCAAAAGCTCAGTTTCTGAGACAAAACATTTGCATTAACTGTCTCTTCTCATCCGTGTTTCTGCACATTCTGCAAGCAATATCATGGGAAGCCACAAAAATACCAAACAGACACATCTGAGGAAAAAACAAACGCTTGCCTCCGTTCACAATCTGCCTGCGTTTGATTTTCACTGGCAGGAAATGTGGCCTCTGCTCTGTCAGACGGCCTCAAGTGATTTTAAACCTTAAAGGCAGATTTATGGAAGCTTTCCAGTAACCAGCAGCAACACTTCGGACTTAGAAAGGAACATTTTGAGAATGTGTGTTGACTTATTTTAATTTTAAAAAAAGAAATATTCACTCCATCCGCAGTTAAACAATGAAGAAGGCAAAAAATAAAAGTAATAAATAAAAAATGTATTAAAACCCACCTGAAAGCAGGAAATTAAGAATTTGATGCTCGAAATGTGATGGCAAGAAACAAACACTTTTTGTGTCGCTATCCCGACAGAAAATGCAATAATGTTTTGGTAAAAAAACATTTGGCTGCTATACAAAACACCCATGTTTGGTCCTCAAAACAAACAAACAAACAAAAAACACTGGAAAGTAACAGTTGCAAAACACCCACATTTGATGCCTAAAATCCCCAACGAGAACAGCAACAAGTTGCTACAAAGTACCCACATTTAGTTCTTGGAGTTCCTGGAGAAACAGCGACAGGTTGCTACAAAATACCCAAGTTTTGTGCCTAAAAATCAGCTGAAAAAACAACGTCTCACTAAATCACAGTCATTTTTGTTATTTGTTAGTCTCAAAGACACACAGGAAAAAACATCAACTTGTCACTACAACACACTAATGTTTGGTCCCTGAAAAACAGCGACATGTTGCTATGAAACACCCAAGTTCAGTGCCAGATTACATTTTATACTTAATGTAGAATCTTGTGTTGGAAGTGTGCACTAAAAAATTGAAAGGACAAAATGAAATGTACAAACTGGCTGCAATCCATGTGAACACAATTGCACAAAGTAAAATCAGTGACCGAATCAGAACCTCAGACACAAAACTGCACGAGCAGGCCTGCGCATAACTCAATTCACCGTCCATTCAATTGTCAGTGTGCTACGGCTGCAGAGGCACTCCTTTTAAAAGCTCTGCGAGGACCTAATTTGATTATCCATGATTTATTTCAACTCTACCACACCTACCGCTGTGCCCGCGCCCCCGGCCATTAAATTCCCAAACATCTGCCAGTCATGTCTAAGTGCGCGGGCACCATGTACCCGTGCAGCTGCTTGAAAATAAGGCGTTAATTGGGTCTGACTGCGGACTGTGAACTCTTAGCAGTAATGTGTTGTTGAAAGTCTGGTCTGCAATGTGCATTTTCACCGCGGAGAAGCGCGCTCATTATCTTTTGACAAGAACATTGTTGGAGGAAAGCATGACCTCAACTTTCTCGCCTCTGGTCCAAAGCGGGCTGCTGACACACTCGACACCTCCCTCATTGACTGATCCTGCAGACTTTTCCCTGACTGTATGGAGAGGAATTTTAAATAATTGATGCACGATTTCCTCTCCATTGTAAGCACATTTTATTCCCCGTTTTTAAGGGTCTTGAGGTGGCCAAATTATCTGTATAATCGGTTGCACACATGACCTGTGAATGTCATCATTATCTGGCCTGTAGGGTCTAAATAATCTACAGTGTTGGTCGAGCGTTTATATAACTGAGCATTAAATGCGATAAGAGATGAAGCTGCTGAGTACAAATATTTTAATGCCTCACTTAGTCGACGGCTCAGTGCGCTTCATCTTCCTCATCCTGTCATTTCCTTCCCGGTCCCCAATGTATGTAAATGTCAGGGGTTGTGATTATTGTGGACAATGTGGCAACCTGACAGACTGATGTCTGAGTGTCAGCGTGTTTGTGTGTGCGTGTGTGTGTGTGTGTGTGTGTGTGTGTGTGTGTGTGTGTGTGTGTGTGTGCCTTGAAGGGTTCAGAATGAGAGCGAAAGGTGGGGTCAGTAAGAAAGGAAATGTTCTGAAATGGCTGACACTTTCAGCCAGTGAGTCACCACTCAATGAAAAACACACACACACACACACACACACACACACACACACAGTCATTACGCATCACATCACTGCAGTTAGAGCTCGGACCATGTGACAAATTAATGGAACATAAATAAAACAACAACAAAGGAATTTGCATTTTTTTCTCATCTGAACTCAAATGAAATCAGCGGGCAGGTTTCCATTAACCCTCAAATGCACAACTTTAATCGCGAATATAAAATCCCCTTAATGGAAACACATAAATCAAACAAAAGAAGAACCGTTGCTTGCAAAAAAAAGTTTTGACGCTCATATCAAGTTGTATATCAGGCAATATGAAAAAGCTGTATTTTGCAAAACTGCAATGAAAACACTTTTTTCGGCTTTAAGGTCACATGATGTACAACACTGGGCAAAGCAATGTACTGCCTCATCGGTTTTGCGCATACAAACTAGTATTTCCCTCTGACATGTAGCAGAATACAAGTACAAAATAACATAAAATGGAAATACTCAAATAAAGTAGTACCTAGTACCTCAAAAGTACATCTGAATCACTGCTCCTGAAATTCTGCCATTTTTTAATTAAATGTCACAGAAAAATGACTTTCTGAGCTATAAAAGATTATCACTCATATATCACATTAGACTTTAGAGTCAGGGTCAGTTGATTCGCCTCATCACTGTCACGTGCACGCACTCACACACAGTCACGTGCACACTCTCGCACACACTCGCAGTGTGAATTGACTGTTAGCAGGAGCTTTTGCTGCCTTACAGTAGATCAATGAGCGCTGAGCTGTGCTGCCGGACGTGACCCTCCAAAGTCATCCACTGAAGAGGACACACACTCTGCTTCACACATGACAGCATATCAATATCAGCCCTCTGTGTGACCCCGCGACCCCTCTGTGTGTCTCATGTGCGACACTCGCTCTGCACTAAGTAGTCCTGATCAATGGTGGTGTGTTACCAAGTAAGTGAGGTACAAATTTAAGGTATTTTTCTTGAGTATTTCCATTTTATTCAGCTTTAAATTTCTTCTACATTACATCTCATATCATATTTTATAAACTGCTTTTATGTCTTTTTTCAATGTTTGTTTATTAATGTAAAGTAACTAAAGCTGTCAGATAAATGTCGTGAAGTAAAAAAGTACAACTCATCTCTGAAACGTAGTGAAGTATAAATGACATGAAAAGAAAATACCTAAGTACAAGTACCTCAAATTTGTACCTAAGTACTGTACTGAGTATTTGTACTTATTTACATTCCACCACTGCTGCCTGAGGTGCTCTCCGAAAAGACCAATCACTTTTCAGTGATGTGAAGTCAATAAAAACGACTAGTTGGTAAAATCAAAACCCCATTTTTGTAAAAACTAAAAAAGGGTATTTTTGAAAAAGCACAACACACAAACATGACTTTTTTCCCCAAATAATAACAGCCAACTTCTGGTAAAACAACTACCTGTCTGCATCACATCATTTGTGTTTTTTATAAATAACAAACCCAGATTTGGGTCCGTTACTAAAATGTTAGTGAATTGTTCTGCTGTTGTTCGCTGTGAAGGTTTTTCTGCGGACTCTGCTGTCGTTGTGCTGCAGTTCGCTCTCCAGGCGCTGCAGCTTTTTTTTTTTTCCTTTTTTTTGTATGCAGAGATGACCTTAGGCCCACACGACAATCAAATGCTCATCTCGCATTAACTGTCCTATATGTCCGTGATGTGGGGGATGATGTGTTTCCTGCGAGCGTCTCTCGAGAAGGCCACGCCAAGGACACGTGTCATCACATGAAGCCCGGTTTGATTTACACCTGTTTTATAGCCAGTCGACTGAGGGGCGGATCGACCTCCAGGGAGCAGAGAGTGACATGCATGTCTGTGTGTGTGTGTGTGTGTGTGTGTGTGTGTGTGTGGGTGTGTGTAACAGCAATTTTCACCTACTCAATCATAGTTTTTTTGTTGTTTTTTGTTTTAATCAATGCTGGAATGAATTATAGCCGAGATAAATAATGTAATCTTAAATAACTGAGCATGCATGTGTAAAATGCAGATTTTAGAAAATAAAGTTCAGGTTTTTATTTTTAGCCACAGTGACAGCGTGGCTCGAGGGACGTCAGTCAGACGGCCCACTGCTTTTGTCCAGACTGAAATGTCTCAACAACTAGCAAGTGGATTGTCCTAAAATTTTCCTCAAACATTCGCGTTCACATCAGGATGAATCCTAATGACTTTGGTGACCCTCAGCCTCAGCTGTACTTTGTGTTCAGAGCTAATTAGCAACGTCTCGCTCACCTGGTGGCGCCCTTTGCAGCAGTTTCATTCCAATTTCTCACACAATTTCCTGTCAATTTACAGCTTTCCTGTCAATAGGCAAAACTGCCCCCTCCTAAAAATTTTAATTAGCAAATGCTTACATGCCCAGCTGGCACCTTTTGGATCTAAAAACGTTCTGTAAGTGGTACAATGCACGCAATGCAACATTTTAGTTTTCAGTGGCAAGATGTTCACATAACGTTCTTCTTGGAATAAGGGTAACATTGTCTTTAAACATTTTAAAAAATGTTAAAAGTTTTTGTTAACATATCACATCATTATATTATATTTTTTTGAAAAAAGGTCTCAGGCCTCAATAATAAGATCTCGGTCAGATGGCACCTGTTTCGGCAGTATGATACGCCGGTGAACTGCGTCAGTTTATAACATGGCCAGGCTGAACCTTTTCATAGCAGTATAAGACGCTGCCAGTTGGCCAGACAGCACCTGTCACGGCAGTATGATACGCTGCTAGATGGCACCCATCATGGCAGTATGATATGCTGGTAGACTGCATCATTTTGAAATGAGCCAGACTGAACTTTTCATGGCAGTATGACACACTGCCAGACTACACCTGTCACGGCAGTATGATACGCTGCCAGATGGCACCTGTCACGGCAATATGATACGCTGGTGGACTGCATCATTTTGAAATGAGCCAGACTGAACTTTTCGTGGCAGTATTTAACACTGCCAGTCAGCTGAATGACACCGGTTGCAGCAGTATGATACTTCAACATCAGTTTGAAACGCTGTCTGTAACGATGTGATTTAAGGACATGGAAAGTCCCTTTTGGGTGTTTGGGTCCAACAAACCCTGGACTTTCACCTGGGAGCACACTGTTTGTTTCCCATATGAATGTTGAGCCAAATCATGATGGTTTTTTCTAAACCTAACCTCGTGCTTGTGCTGCACAAGAAAATAAACATAAATATGAGATGTTTTACCACTGCAAGTTCATTTTGAAAAAGACTGTTTGCATCTAAGGAGCAGAAACTGCACATTTCTGTGAAAACTGAAGAGTATTTTTAAAAAGCCACAGTGCATTTAACAGGCGTAAATTGACACTGCCTCCTGGATCATCAACAGCAGACGCAGGAGGACACCTAATGCTTCATATGTAGATGTCAACAGCAATTTCATTAATTTTCGATGAGAATGAGCTGATTTTGTGGGTGAAGTATTCCTTTAACATTAGCATGTTAGCACTGAACTCAAAGCACCTCTGTGCATGAGAGCAGCCTCAGAGATCAGAGAGCTGCTGGCATGTCTGCAGAGTTTCATCCAACACAGCAACATTTCTCTCTCTCTGAGGTCAGTTAAGGAGAACATGAAGTGTGAGGTGCTGTTCTGTGGTGTTTGCTTTTCTGTATCTCTCAGTTTATCACTCTTCTTCTTCTGTCTGTCTCTCTGTTTGCACGCCTGTCTCTCGGCTGCTCACTCACATTGTCTCTTCCTCCACTGCCAGCGAGAGCAGTAAAGTAGGTCTTCTGTAATTAAGACCTTCGCCAACCTGGCATTAACATTAGCACAAATTGACATGCTAAAACTGTGCACACAAACACACACGCATGCACACTGTCCCTCTGACTTTCACACACACATGCGCACGCACAGTCTGTGTGTGCAGAGGGAGGACCTGTCACACACAGTCAGCGGCCCAGAGAAAAGCATTGCAAACTGACGTGAAGTAAAAGGAAACCAAGGCATTTTAGCTCCATGAGACTATGTGGGCTGACTAAGAGCTGCAGGGCCACACACACACACACACACACACACACACACACACACACACACACACACACATATGCGCATGCACACACACAAACACAAGTTATTCATGTCAGCACACAAGCAAACACATTGTGTGTGAGCGTGTGTGTGCGTGTGAGTGCTGCAGGGAGGAAAACTCTGACAGATTGCGTCATCCTGCTGTGTGTCCTGTGACGCCGAGAGGCCTCCCTGCTTCAGACCGCTTTGACTGTTTTTTTAATTCATATATTCCATATTCATGTTTTGGGAGCACAAGAAAGAAAAAAGTGCTGAGGTCCATGAAATACTATCTCACTGTTGTAAATCAATGAATCAATACGGAAATATCAATAAAGCTTTTTTTGTCATCTCAGGTAAAAGAAAATCTCTAAAGCTCTAAAAGCTCTAAAAACATGATGCCGTCAAACTGGTGACAGAGACATGATCAGATTATCTAAACATCTTTATTTGGAGAATAATCCAAGTTGAACGCACTTAAATGTTAAATATATTCCCTCATAAAACCAGAGAAGGGCATATTTTTATGGGTGTTTACAACACAAAGTTTGCAGAATATTTGTATAGTTTCATTTTGTTTTTTCCCTCAATTAAGAGCAAAAAATTAAACTTTTCTAGAGATGGAACATCCTAAAATCCTCAAAACATCCTAAATACAAGAAACTTCCTAAAATCCCAGAAATATTCTAAAAACCCGAGAAAAGTTCGAAAGTCCAAGATTTGTCCTAAAATCCTAGAAACATCCTGAAATCCGATAAAATATCCTAAAATCCGGGAAATGTCCTAAAATCATATCCTAAAACCCTAGTCCAAGATACTGTATGCCCTAAAATCCAAAATATGCCCTAAAATCCTAGAAACATCCTAAAATCCTAGAAATGTTCTAAAGTCCAAGATATGTCCTAAAATCCTAGAAACATCCTAAAATCCCACAAATGTCCTAAAATCCGAGAGATGTCCTAAAATCTGGGAAATGTCCTAAAATCAGGATGTTTCCATTTCTGTCAACATCTCCCCTGAATCCTACACACTGGAGCTTTAAAGTTACGTTTTTCATCATCTTCTACACTGCGTCTTTTTCTACATTTTGCACGTTGTATTTACTCACAGTGCAGTACAGACAAAACCTGCAAGTTGCTGATTAAACAAATCCCCTGACTGGTCAACAACGTGCAGCTCACATTAAAAATAAATACAGATCTCCATGGTCAGTTTGTCCAGTGACTCTTCCAGTAAAGTGTATTTAAACAACATGACCGCATGTTCTACTTGTGTGATTCTACTCTAAAAGATCTCACAACTTGCAAATCCCCACTGCAGTAAACTTCAAACAGCAGCCAGATCGTTGAGTAAATCAGCTGCGACCACCTCGACTTCGACACATTTCTGAGCAAACCAGCCAGTTATGATTCCCGACGCACGTCGATGTTACAGTAAATACAGCAGACGAGTTTACTTTTACTCAGTCAGACGAGCAAAGGTCAAAATATTGCACAATCAGTCACCCGGGCAAACAAAACCAGTGAGAGGAAGGCAGAAGAGGCAACGTCTGAGATTCGGGTTATCGCAGGAGGGTCAGGTGAGCCAGGGACAGAAAAAAACCTGGAAAGCTTTGCATCAAAACACAAGACGATCTGAATCGGACTGGAAGAGCGTACGAGCGGCAGGTGAGGAAAAGGGCAGGAAGGGCCAGGTGAGGGGAGCGAGGAGGAGGAATCTGACATGACAGAAGACAGATGCCAGGAAACGTCCACAGGGACATTTTCTGGCACATTCGTTCCCAGAATTGGACGCTTTACGCCACTTTCACTCTGTTTGCTGTTACTGGAAGACAGAGCGCTTCGTTTAAAAACTTATCTCAAAGTACGAGAAGAGTTTGTCAAAATGTGCTCCAGAATCTGTCTTTAAATCAACAAAGCTGTTTTTTGGTAGTTTCCAGAGGCGGCGAGTCACGCTGGACGCCCCTAAGTTGCATAGATTACTGACTTTCGGACATTTCAAGAATTAAGGGTGTTTCACAGATTTAAAACATGTTTCAGATTTTGGGACATTTCTAGGATTTTTATACATTACAGGACATTTCTTGGAATTTAGAACATTTCTAGGATTTCAAGACATTTAATGGAATTAGGAGATTTCTTAGATTTTAGGACGTTTCCAGGAGTCTGGAGCATTAGGACATTTCGCAGATGTTAGAACATTTTACAGATTTTGGGACATTATTTTAGGACAGGTGGGACAGCACGCGTGTTGGTTCAGGGCATTGAATCAGTGGTCTGACCTTAAAAGAGGTTAGTCATCTCTCAGGAAACCAGGTCCAGGCTGTTTCATCCACAGAAACAGTTATTCACGGTACACAGAACATTCCCCAGGGAGTCCAAACTCTCCCGTCTGAATTAGACTGGAACATTTCAGCACATTCGTCCATCCCACTCCTCCCAGCTGTCACTTCTCCTGTCAATCCACCATCATCCATTCATCATCATCCATCCACCCATTCATGCTCTCCGCTTTCCCGCCCCCCCAGCACACTGGACGACCCTCCACTCCTCCGCTGAGGCTCGCCACACGAGTGAGGAAGCAGCTTATGGAGCTTAGTTCTGCAAAGAGACATCACCACCTACTTTATCCCGTCTGATGACTCTCTGGAGATGGTTAACCCTTGCATCAACATACACACACACACACACACACACACACACACACACACACACACACACACACACACACACATACACACACAATAACTCCTGGTAAAGCCAACTGAGATATAAGAGTAATCTGGTGTTCATCCTGACATGTGTAGCCGAAAGCTTTGACGTCAGAGTTTTCTAGAAATGACTAGTCTGTGTAGAGGAGGACGAGGAGGCAGGACAACAAAACACATGAGAGTGAAAGACTCGATGGCTTTCACATCGTACACAAGTAGGTCGAGGGATGAAAAAAGGAGGGATGCTGTTAGTCATAAGGAGGCATCTGTTTAAAGATGCTTAACATGAGGCTCAACGGATGGAAATATCACACGGGCTGTCCGCCACTTTGACTTGAATATGTCAACAACTATTTGATGGATTGCAATGAAATGCGGTTAAAAAACATAATAATTATTATTAATAAACTGAACACAATAAATAAATAAATTATTTTTGATAAATAAATAATAAAATAATAATAATAATAATACATTTTTAAAAACTTTCTCCAGCACCACCATGGCTCAAGTTTTAATAAGTCAGCTGCAAGGCAGCAGACATCACCACTGCACACACTGTTCGACACGAACATTGGCGGATATTTTTTCACAAGAATTTTGGCGATTTTACAGCGATAAAAGATATTCTTTAATGAGAGCTCAAAGTATTTTCAAAAATGTTTGTAGCAACTAAAGCGGGTATTTTTTAATAACAGTTTGAAAAACTATGGCAAAAAAAAATGTAAAAAATTTAACAGAAGTTTGAGAAATTTACAGCAATAGAGCCAATACTTTTTAATGAGATTTGGGGCATTTTCAATTATGTTTGTAGTGACAGAATCAGCTTACTTTTAACAGGAGTTTGGTAAAATTTACAGCAACTAAAGCATATATTTTTCAACAAGATTTTTGGAAACTTAGGTCTATTTTTAAATTTCAGGGCATTTTCAACAATGTTTAAAGTGACAAAAGCTAATATTTTTCAGCGAGAGGCCAGAACATTTTCAGCTCCATATGTATATACGACATAGTTTCTAGGTTATTTCCAGTCATATATTATAGCAACAAAAGCAGGAATTTTTTAACGTTTTGGGATATTTACAGCTGTGTTATAGCGACAACGAGGGGTTTGGAGCATTTCCCATCCATTTACCAAGTAAATAAAATAAGTCAAAATAAAATAATAGAGATGGTTGTCAGCATCTCTGCTAAACATCATCGTGTCAGTGTTGTCAGTGTGAAGAGTTTTGTGCAGCTTCACAGAGTCGTGAGCGTGGCTGTGTGGATCTGTGTGGATTTGAGGCTCCCTGGTGGCCTCTGGCTTAAAGCTGATGAACTGAAATCCAGCCGGGGACCTTTGTTGCATGTAATCCCCCATCTCTCTATCTCTCTCTCTCTCTCTCTCTCTCTCTCTCTCTCTCTCTCTTTCTCCATTTCCCATCCATCTCTCTCTCAAAAAGACAATTTTGAAGAAATCTGTTAGGATTTCAGTGATAATGTCGTTAGACCGCGAGTATGTAATTATTTTAAAAAAAAAGACATTAAATGTAATGGCAGTTATAATTAGCAGCTTGTGGCCATCTGTGTGTTTGTGTGTGTGTGTGTGTGTGTGTGTGTGTGTGTGTGTGTGTGTGTGTGCGGATGACAGGAGTGCTCTGCATGACAAGTTCAGTACAGGAGCAAACACCCATATGGTGAGTGTAAATCACAGATTCTGAGTGTCTCTTAGCGTGTGTTTATACACCAGAGGCAGCGCTGAAGCCACTAAACAGAACACAAACCTCAGGCGGACAGTCTGTCTGTGTGTGTGTCTGTCTACTGTATGTGTGTGTGTGTCTGAAGACAGAGATGAAATAATGAGGAGAAACAAGGTCAGAGATGAACCGACACCCCATCCTGTGAGAGGAGTCATCACATATGACATGCTCATCTGTCAACATTCAATCTCGCTTCAAAACAGTCTGTAAACATCATCATTGTTCACGTCGTTCACATTTACAGCCCCGAGAAACAATTTCAAGTGTTTCTGTCTGTCAAGATGACCGTGTGTCAGATCAGGCGGTTATTTCTTGCCGTGATTTGACCAAGACGACGCGTTTGTGCCCAATCATCGCTTATTTCCGGGCCACACTGCATACATGAGCAGCGCGTGACTGCTACCTTGCTGAACTGCTGCTGTTCGCACCCTTGCAGCATTCACACAGGCAGCGCTGTTGCTGCAAAGCTGCCTGCTGCTTTAACTATTATTTTCACATTAAAAAACAGACAATCCACTCATTTATGCCGCTGTATTATCACCAACTTGCAAAAAGTGTTTACAGCTGAATGTATTCTGTCCTTAAAAGTGTTAAAAACTTAATTTAATGATTATTTAAAAGCAACATTCAGAACATGTTATTATTAAGGACTAAGATTAGAGAATATCTTCTTAATGAAAATATAATGTAATGTGACATGTAAACGATTAAAAAAAAACATTTTAACATGTTTTTATGTAAATAGGGAATGTTATCCTAACTTTTAAAATAAATTTCTGGGAATTAAAAAAACCTTGCTACTGAAAACAATTCTTAAACATTGCATTGGTTTCATTGTACTATTTAAAGAACATTTTTAGAACCAAAAATCCCAAGCTGGGAAAACTCCTTTTTTTATTAACTGCTTTTTTCAAGATACTTTTAAGCTCACTTAAACTTTTTATTTTATTTTATTCTATTCTATCTTATTTTTTGTTTTAAATGTATTTATTTATTTATTTGCATTAAGGCTGCACTGATGCCACTTTTACTCTTACGTTTTCATTTGGTTTCAATAATTCAAAAAACAAAAAAAAAACAGTTTCTCATCTGGCATCACTGTATCAGGACCCTCAAATTATTTTCATTTTTTTTTAATGGTTTAAAAAGGGGCGTCTATGGAGCATCCATCAGAAATAAAGAGTATCTGGTGGTGGTGTGTGTCTGGAGTTTTTGCCTCTGAGGTCTCTGGCAGAATATCCAGGTCACAGAGGAAACACCCTCACACAGCAGCGTATGAAAATGTCGTAGTAGTTTTCCGTTTACAGCTGTGTTTGTGTGACACACACTTACACATAAATACACATCTCCCCCCCCGCCCGTTCTTTCTGGCTGCGAACAATTTCAAGTGTGCTCGTGACATCCAGCTAGTCTGGAGCCCACGGTGGATCTGTGCGGCACATCTGCTGTTCCCGCTGAGAGAATTCCTGAGCGTTAACAATAATGCCTCAGCTGCAGATCTGAGGAGGAGGAAAGTCAATTACTGGACATTTCAACCGTCCAAATTGTTAAACGCTCGGGCAAATGAGTTCATGTGGATCGTGTCCTTACTGGAAGTGATGGGGAAATGGGAAATTCATGAATTTCAAGTGATTGCTCTGATGGATTAGGTCCGAATGGACTTGACCTCGACCCTGAAACCGATTTATGATGAGAGAGGCAATTTCACCGCACTTAGGCTGGACAGGTGCCCAAATAAAATCTATCAGTAATATACATCACTGACTTTTATTACTTCACACAGTGGCTTTGTGTGTCAGGTGCATATACATTTGGTGTGTACATACGTTCTATTTAATGGTACAAAATGCTACATATTTATTTAAGTTTAATTTAAGTAGGTTGGTCCCATTGACAGGACAGTCAGCAGTGAGAAGACAAAGTTGCAGAGACACAAAGGGGGACAAAATCACAATCCACAGGCACCAAAATTTGCATTAAAAGAGAATTATGAGTCAAAAGAGCACTTTCTGGGGGTCAGCAAAAAAAAGAAAAAAAAACATAGAGAAAAGGCAATTAGCGACTTAACAAGAAATGACCCAAATGTTAGCAAGATATTGGTAAAAAACAGAAATAATAAAATAATAATAATAATATTATAATTATTAATTGTTATTATTATTAATATTATTATTATTATTATTAGATTATTATTATTATTATTATTATTTTTAGACAATATTTTCTGTGGCTTAATTTTAATAATGAATTTTAATAATTATTTTCTATATTTTTCTTAATATTTTACCCTTGTTTTATGATTATAATTTATATCTCTATATTTTTAGGCTAATTTTAAGGTAATTTCTTTTTTTTATTGTAGTTTGCAGGATATTTTATTTGAGTTGCTGACTGCTCTCATAAATGATGCTTAAATCATTCCTATCCTTATTTTTTGGATTCTAGGCAATGCTTGGAGCATTTATGTTTTTGTAATTTGGGAGAGTTGGCCCTTCAACAGACTGAGTTAAATTTAACTTACATTATCTTAAACAGCTGAAGTCTAATTAACCTCATACTGACAGCAGCTATTTTGCCGCTGAGCTGTTTCGCTCGTAAAAGCAGCACTCGAGACAATTAAGTCTTGAACGCCAACATCTCAAAAAGCACAGACACGACACGAAAAAAAAAAAAAAAAAACCCACAGTAGGAAATATTTCCCCTGAGTTCAGCAGGCAGGGGGTGTTGAGTCGGCGTGAAGCGTCTCTGCTGAAGCACATTAGCCACATCAGTCAGCACCTGAGCGCTCAGCGGCCGCTATAATCCACCGCCACCCACCTCACACACAATACAGTCAATACAGCTGATTGGGGGTCAAAAGGAGCATTCAGCGAGGATTACAGGGAGCATGGGAAAGAGGAGGGGGGCTCAATAATGTCGACTGTGGCTGAGGATGATAGAGCAAATAAAAAAGTGAGTGTTCCAGTATTGCAAATCGATTTCACGCACACTCTGAGCTTCCTTTTCTTCCTCTTCTCTCTCAGCTTTGACTTCACTGCTGCTGCTTCTTCACTCTCTTCACTGGATCCTCGTAAAGTACAAAACAGACGCAAGACTCTGCCGATCACATACAAGCCTCTACACGGTTTTACACCTTTACACATCTCCAAATTCTTGCATATAGCAGCTGTACGCCACTCTGATCAACCAGACAGGGTCTCCTGTTCACACCTCGCTCCCTCTGCACATCCATGGCAGATCATGCTTTCACCTTTAGCCATAACTCCATAAACTGCCTCAAAAAACTTGTCAAAACCTCTTTGTACCAACACGCCTTTCATGGATAGGCGCTATACTTCATTTTTGTCCTCTGTATTTGTGTTTTCTTCTTGTTTACAGATGTTTGTCTCTTATATTTCTACATCTGTATGCTGCAAAGCAATTTCTGACTTTGTTTTTAAAGACTCTATATAACCTGAAGAAGTGTGCAAAGGTATGCAAAGGACAATCATTTTTTTAAAGAAACAGTTCAATATTTTGATAAATACGCTTATTTGCCGTCTTGCCAAGAATTAGATGCTAAAATCAATATCACCTCTCTTATGTCTGTTATATATGAAAATACAGCCAAGCTCCAATGATGTCCAGCTCAGTAACCTCTTATATATGAAACATTAAGGAGATTTTTAAATGGTTTTATGCTCTCAGCTGTTTTTTGTCGAGGTTTTTGTATGTTTCCTTGGGTCAATATGTTGATATGATGAAATCACCCACCTACAGCTTATAGCATAATGACGTTAAATTATCATTTTCTCCTTGAAACCTGCGCCCTCAGGTTTGTGTGCAAACCTTAAGATGTTCATATATCTCCAAAGCGGCTGAATGGATTTTTTACAGTAGCAAAAACTGTGTTTTTGCCTGATATCAGATCAGATCAGATCAGATCTTTTTTTCAGAATTAGTCAACTTAAACTCAGCTGAGGGGGCATATTCAAAGTCTGGGACCCAAACAAGAACACAAATAATCAAATATAAAGCTTGATTCTTGCAGTGATGTATTTTCAACTAGTTTTTGAAAAAATAAAAAAATGGGGCGAAAATAAATGTATTATTAGAATTTCAATATGTTAAGGAAAAATACAAATATAATCAAACTGAGTTTGAACATTCTGCAGAGAAGCGTGGCAATAAATATTTGTAAACCTTTAAAATCAGCTGGACTTCCAGCCAAGGGACAGTTAGCTTAGCTTAGCATAAAGACTGGAAACAGGGGGAAACTGCTAGCCTGGCTCTTGCTGACGGTAACAATAATAATAATATTTGCTTAATTCAGACAAAATTCAAAGTGAAAACTTAATTTTTTTCCTGACTATATACTTATTTAGTGTTTTGCAGAAAAAATGGACTCCATGCTCATTACTTTACAACAGACTGTATAAAAATGATCCGAAACGTCTTTCACCCCCTGGTGGCCAGCTGCAGTATAGGCCATAAACCCCGCCCCCTCCATGTAAGTGAATGGGACATGTGTGTACAACGTACACGCCAAAAAACCAAAGATGGTTTCTGTCATTTTAGGTATCCTTATCTCACTATTGTTTGTTGAAGTGTAAATTTTTCTCATAAGTTTAGTTCTGAAGAGTTATTTGACGCCATAAAACGGGAGGTTGGATGTCCTGATTGACAGCTGTGTGTGCCAATCTGTGTGTTTGTGTTCAATAATTGGGTCAAATGGGCGAATGGGCAGGAGCTTGATGCCGATGAAATTGCTGTTGCGCAGAATTTGGCTCCAAATTACGTCACAACCACAAATTTGCTCACATGATGTGTTTGTGTTTATAAAAATAATAATGCCACTGTGGATGATGAAAAGATAAATTCTCATCATATATTTATATACACAGAAATAATCTATAACAGCAGTCATTTACACAGAGAATATGTTAGTTAAATGTTTAAGATGTATATATTTTGTCGGCTTATATTTTATGAAAATAAGACAAATATAAAAATACAAAAACATTAAATATATATATATATATATATATATATATATATATATATATATGGCTTGTATAACATTATCAAATTTTGTAAGTAGGCTGTGGCTGGCTGTGGGCATCATGCATCCTAGTATGTATGTAACTCAGGTGACATCAGCTATGTGTGAATATGGTATTTTGTAGAAATAAGACATAAAAATCAAAATGATCAGAAAATAATGATATACATTTTTCCAGTCAAAAATCATGTCAAAATTGGTTTTACATTTAAGTAATTGAGAGGATATATATATATATATCTAAATTGAATTTTTGTAATAGATGGATGATGATTTTAAAATTATTTTATTGAAAATTGATAAGCAATGAGATGGTTTAACTGTAACTTTGGAAAAATTCAAAAAATGTTCAGGCTGCGAGCCAACCATACATTTTTAAAAAAGTTCAATCAAAAGATGATTTTTCTATCAGAGAAAAACTACATTAATGAAAATGTAATTGTTTTAGAATAAATATCCGTCTTACCCGAGGCGTTTTTTTACACAGATCTGTTGATGTTCTTTTCTTTCTGTCGAGATTTAAGCTGCTTCAGTTCAGTGTGACTCAAAATGAACCGCCAGCAGCTCCGTCTCAGCATCCAGCATCCTCTCCGGTACTCTGCTCCTCACTGCCAGCCTCCTTCACTCTCAGTGGAGTCTGAGCCTCGCTCCGCCTCCCCCCCCCCCTCTCCCCCTCTCTCCCTCTCTCTCTCTCTGTTTAACTAAACCGTCCACTCTCATCTCATCAGCAGAAGACAAAATGGTGATGCCACTATTGTTGGCACAATAAGGAGGGAAAAAAAAGCCTGAATACCATTTTTTTTCTGCTGCAACTTGTACTCTGTCAGTGATGGAAAGTAACTAAAGGTACTGTATTTGAGTATTTCCTTTCAATGCCATTTAAAACTGCAACTCTGCTTAACTTCAGTGTCAAATATTAGTTATAATATTTAACACTGAAGTTAAGCAATACCTTAAGTAACTAATAATATAGTTATTAGTTATGATATTGCAAAAAAAAAAACAACAACAACATATGATGAGGTAGTTGTACAATGAAGTGCCAAAGACTAAACCTGCAGTTCCCACGCATGTTGACATGTGGCTGCTTAAAAAAAAGAAAAAAGTCTGCCTTTGGTTAAGTTTATTTAAATTCGTCGTATGGTATCAAATGGATTAGCGTCTTTACAGGTTAGGTTAGTTTTAGGAATCACGGTTCGGCATCGTCCAACCACGCGCAAACGACTGATTGGACCAGCGTATCATAACAACGCCGCTGGTTCTGTCCGACTGTGTGTCTCATCTGACGCCATGTTCCACTCTTTCAGTGTCCTTCTGCATCAGCTGTTTACCTTTCCGTGATGTCAACAAATGCACACGGTGGGATGAAGCAGCACGCTCCTTATGTTTACACAACAGTGCGGACTGTCACGACGAGGAGGATTAGGCAACAAAGTCACGGACGGTTAGATTTAAGCAAAAAGGCGTGGTAAGGTGCAGAAAAACACACATCCAAAAATGCCGTCCAGCCACGTTCCAGGTGGACGCGGAAGGCGGCTTTTGGCGTTGCATTCGCCAAAACACTGACAGAGCGGCGCTATTTGACGGGTTCGGAGTGAGAACGGACGAGAATTCAGGTGCATTACTTTTTATAGGAATGTATTAGAGCTTAGCTTTGTCTTCTGTCCTCTCCTATTGATCACGTGATGACCCCTGAGATGTATCTGGTGACCCGTTTATAGGGGCCCAACCCCTAGAGTGGGAACCGCTGGACTTAATTAGCCAACTATATATAAAAAAAAACTGTCTCCATCAGTAACATGCTGCTCTAATATTGATGTATTAACAATCTAATTATGTGAAAATCAGATATCACAGATGCATCTGCAAGAAATGTGACACAAAGTAAATATTTTTTTGATAATTCTTCTATTTAAGATAGATTTTTAATTCTAAACTTTTATTTAAATGCTTCAAAACCTGAGCAAAAACACAGGAAGCAGGCAATTAACAACTTAAGTTGATATGATCCCCAAAATTTGCAAAAAAAAAAAAAAAAACCCAAACATACAAAAAAAGTAAAAAAAACAAACAGAAAATATGCAAAAATTATTATTATTATTATTATTATTATTATTATTATTATTATTATTATTATTATTTTGTAAGATAGCTTTAAATATATAAATTTTAAGAATTATAACTGTAGTTTTGTGTAAAATGTTTTTGAGATAATATTTATTACCCCCCTGTCCTCCCCAAGCTAATTTTCAGGGCTTTGTCTCGTCACATTTTACAATTTTTTTTAACCAACATTTTTGTCAAGTTGCTCATAGCTTTTTTTCTTATCATTTTATTTAAAGAAATCCCTTTTCTCAGGTTTCAGGGGTTAAAATGGCACAAGAAATGTCCATCCAGGTGTTAAAGGGTTAATGGAGCATTTTGAAATTAATGTACATTTAATATTGGATCAAAGTTTTCCTGCGGCACTAAAATATTCTACAATCACCAACTAAACTATCAAATGTCGTTTTTCTTGTCTGATAGATTGAATGTGCCGTTCCCTCTGCGACTGTACGAGCGTGTATTCATGCGCCATATGGGAATACTTTCTAATAGATCTATTTTTGGTCCTTTATTTCCCCTGAAGCCAAACAGCTGCACTTATTATGTGCAATACAATACAAATCCAATAGGCCTGCATGCACTGTGCAATTAGAGCCCATAATGATTATGTAATTCTATTATTCAGAAAACGTAGCCAAGAGTTAACCTTAAGCCATTTACTCCAACGGTCAGTGGAGCAACGTTACTCATGTTACGCTGACATGCGAAATCGACATGTCACGGTGTCATAGCGACAGACTGTGGCAGCTCTGGGATTTAGTCTATTAGCTCTATTTGGATGCTTTTTTGTGCACTCTGGCACCTTATTTACCCTGAAAAATCTTATTTTAATTATGAACTGTGATGTTAAAAATAATAATATCTGTTAGTAATGAGTACTGAGTAGAAACAGAGTACTTTGCAAAAGCTATCATTAAAAATATATTGATTTGTAGCAAAATAGTCTCTATTTGTTAAAAGTCATATCAAAGCAGAAAGTGCATCAAACTAAGAATATTTAGTCAAATAACATCAAGTATCATTATTAGAGACTGACAGTTATTTATGAGGAGAGGAGCTGGTGCAAACAGAGGGAGGCGTGTCAGAGTATTTTAAGCACTGGGAATGGACTTTTTTGGTTTTCTTTGTTTTTTGTTGTTGTTTTTTTTTTGTTTTTTTTGGCTTATGGGAGGAGCAGGCAATTTTTTTTTAAGAAAACATACATTTCAAACTTTTTTCTTTTTTTCTTCTGGAGATTTGAAAAATTATATTAATTCTTAGAGACTTTTTAGGAAAACATGCTTTACAAGCAAGAGGGCCTGTTAAATTAGACAAAAAAACCACCTAAAATTACAGGTATATTTTCTATTATTTTTTTTTTGAAAATTTTATTTTCTTTTAAATTTATTTAATTATTTAATTTATTTATTCAATTTTTAAATTTTTGGCATTTTTTTTCCTTTTGAAATTTTGGTGATTTTTTTTTTATGTTGAGTTTATTCTTTAAAACTTCTTTTTTTTTAATTGTAAAAGAAAATTGTCAATTTTCTTTTTTACATATAATATTCATTTAATTTTCTTTTTTTTTCTCTTTAAAACTTTTTAGTGATTCTTTTTTTGTTTAAACATTTTTGATGACTTCTTATAAAATGTTTGCCAATTTCTTTTTTCTTTTCTTTTTTCTATTTTTGGGTGGTTTTTAAAGAAAACGTGCCTTCGAAACCCACAAGCCCACCAAAATAAAAATTACAGATTTACATCATCATTTATCACACCGAGAAACTGTAAAAATGTAACGTAACAAAATTATCATTCGATATTCAAAGTCCTTGAACACATCTCGTGTATCCGCAAAACCCAGCCACCTCCTTTGATAAATAAAGCACCGTCCCTAAGGCCTTCTCCTATTTATCAAACTATTTATTTAGATCTGAGGTCTGTGATTTATGAATTTTGGATGCTGAGTCTCAGAGGACCGTTTTCTGTCCTCCAAAGGTTCAGTTAAAAGTGAAGGAGTCATGCAGGGCGTGCAGCAGCGTCCGGCCTGCTGTTGCCCTCTTGTGGCTCCTTCGTTGTCTAATAACGTGCCGGTGGCCTCTCCGCCACTTTGCGCCTGCTGTGTAATTACGCTACACTGAACACTTAATTGGCCAAACATGTCGCCGGCTCAGACGTTTGCACAAAACCCAATGTTAACTCAACCTTGAGAATGTGCCAAAACAGGCTTTTTGTGAGGAGAGTGTCAGTTCATGAGGCAGAACGTGAGTTTGAGGTCTGCTGATTAAAGAAATGAAATTCAGAAACTATAATCAGACCTCAGCATGCTCTTCTCTCTGTCTGAACGTCAGGTTAAGATGATGGACACAGGTATTACAGCACTGCATCTGCTCAACAAATAAAATAAAATAAAATAAAATAAAATAAAATAAAATAAAATAAAATAAAATAAAATAAAATAAAATAAAAAAAAATAAAATAAAATAAAAAAATTAATTATTATTATTAATTATTTATTCATTTATGTAAGAATATTCCGTTACAAGTCAAAATAGAGGGGTTTTTTGAGGTTTTTTTTTTTTTTTTTTTAGATAAAACCATTAACTGATTCATTCATTTTTTTTTTTTTTGTTTATTTGCTTTCATTATTATTATTATTGTTATTGTTATTATTATTATTATTATTATTATTATTATTATTATTATTATTATTATTATTATTATTATTATTATTATCATTATACATCTATTTACATATGAATCAAGACCATGACATAAACAAAAGGAGGAGCCCCATGCATGACCAAATCTCCCCCAAAAACAAATGACACACACACACACACACACACACACAGTGAAAGTCTACTTTATGAGATCATGTGTGTGTTTGTGTGCTGTTGTTTTCACCACCAGTTCCCTAATTAAACTTCAGCTATTAGCTCGAGGTGTTTAATGTCTGATTCTTTCCTCACATACACATTTACATAATTAAGTGCCGGTTATGCAAACACATTAATTACATAAGAGGAGACCTGCATATCAGCGGAGCAGTACCTCAGCGCCGCCTGTCAGTATTAACTTGATAAAGTGCACAGCAGCAGAGAGCTGCACAAAATGGGGAGCTGCGGGGATAAAACTGGAGTTGCGTTTGTGCAGCGGTCAGACAAGAGGCTGGCCAAAGGGCTGCCCGTGAGAGAGTAATCCCAAATGCTGCACAGCCATAACAAGATAAGAGTGTGTAATTATAGAGATGAACAGCGGGCATGCTCATGAGGGTAAATTAAGTCATAACAAACAGGCAGTTTAAACTTCGCCAATGCTGGAACAAGAGGAGACGTCAGGAAGGCTTCGGGCTTTATGAATCATCCTCATTTTAGAGGATGCAGATGTCATTTTTTGTGCTTTTAAGGAACAGCGAGGTTTTTCTACTCCAAAAACAAGGAGAAATGACATTAAAAAGCCATTATTTTAGTGGCTACATTATTAAAAAGGAGTTTTGACCCTTGCTGGTTTCCCTGATAAAGACCTGCAGTTGTCAAAACATGTTGGAGTTTTTAATAGGCTTTATAATGTAATTCCTCCATGTTTTTCTGGTTTTTCACACTTTTGAAGTGCCTGGATGTCCTTCCTGTTTATCCTGAAAGGTTTTTTATCAACGTTTGATCATCAGCCTACAGAGCAACCACTCATTACTCTCTTTTTCAAGGTCTTTCAGCTGTTCTGCAACAACAAGGCTCAATCCGAAAACACCCGTTGCCCCTAAAACTTAGCTCTACCTTCTGTTTTGCACATTCATGCCTCGAGGTACGTTGTCCTGATTCTTGTTGGGACAGAGTGTAAAGTTTCAGGGCTACATGGCCCTCAAAATAGAAGTTTTTTCAGAGGTGCACTCCAAAAATGTTGTGAGAAATTGTCTTGTGAATCATTGGCTGCACATGCAACAACAACAACCAAAAAACATAACACCATGCAGGTGTATGCGTCTGTGTATCAGCCGAGTTGCACATAAAGTTTGAATCCATGTCTGTGAAAACAGACGCTTCACACACAGAAGATCTCTACGAACAGCACATTTTTAAGGTGGTTTTCTCAATCATACAGGGACACTTAATCCTTCAGACTGGCAGAAAAGATCTGCCAAATTCGGATATTTTCACCAGACAGTTTAGCAGTGATGCTGTTGCTCTGGTTGAAAGACAAATTTTAAAGGAGGACGAGGAGAAACCAGACGAATGAAAGACCAGCGGGACAGAAAACCACAGAAGACAGGGAGGCTTCGTTAATGACAAACGACGGATAAATGCCAAATTCATGACCGTGCATGCTGAGAGCTTAAGGTCAGTGACGTGTGTGCTGTGTCTGAGTGTGCCTGAGTGTGTGTGTGTGTGTGTGTGTGTGTGTGTGTGTGTGTGTGACTTCCTGCCTGCTCTGCATGCAAACGTACACGTCTGTGTTCAGTAATGTCATTAATAACCCTGGGTCTGAGGTCCTTCAGAGAAACTGTCCAGATGCTGCGTGTTTGCTCTTTAGGCCTGCATGCCCAGAAGTGTGTGTGTGTGTGTGTGTGTGTGTGTGTGTGTGTGTGTGTGTGTGTGTGTGTGTGTGTGTGTGTGTGTGTGTGTGTGTGTGTGTGTGTGTGTGGCAGGGATGTCATAACCCATCAGCTTGTGTCCCTGGTGGTGGCATCATGCATGAAACAACCTAGTGGAACAGTTTTGGCAAAACGCTGAGTCTCGTGAGTAAGTGGTCGCCGTCTGGAAAAATAAATAATAAAAAAAGGCGTCCTGAAGCGAACCTCAAACTGTCCCCGAGGACTTTGTCCGTCTGACAGGAAGAAACCAAGAGAAGAAGAGAGCGCCGAGATGAGAGGAAAAATATGCCGAAAAAAAAAGAGACAAAAATACAAGAATTAAAGCTAAAGCTGTATTGATCCTGCCTTTTAATTTTATTTGTATTAATTTTATTTTATTAATATTATATTTTTTATATATATTTTTTATATTAATTTATTCTTTTTTATTATCTATCTAGTCATTATTGTTTATTATTATTATCATCATCATCATTATTTATTATCTGAGGGAATGTGTGACTGCATGAGGGTATATATTTGTACATTGATAAACATGTTTTAATATACACTTGAAATTTCAATAAAAAATATTGGTTAAAAAAGAGATGGGTGGTGTTGGTTTTTGTGTGTTTAGGGGAAATCTTGTTTGCACTTGCGTAAAAACATGAGCACACGAGCATATGACTTGTTTTTTGCAGCGTCAGTATTGTGCGTGCAGCGTGCAGTGTATGAAATGAGGTCATAACTGTTATCATCACCCTATAAATGCAGGCAGACTCGATCTGACAAATAAAATGCATCGCTGCTTCACCCTGCGCTGCATCTCTGTCTCTGCATGTGAGTCATCCAGCAGATATACAGTGACGAGTGCGGCTGGGGTAAAAAAAAATCAGCCAACTGTGTGAAGATAGGTGGACACACTGTGAAAATACTACACTACAAGGAAAATTTGGGGACCGGTAGACACAAAATACAGAGCAGGAGAGTGAACGTTTGAGTAAAAAGTTAAAAATAAGACAAATATTGTATGATAATGTTGTTCCATGTCTGCTGGATGCACAACTTTTGATTGTGTTCCCCATAAAAATGTTATAAAATGATTAAATGTCAATTAATAATAGACCTTTTAAAATGCAGCGCATGTGTAAAAGTTAGAAATGCTGTTTTAAGCAAACATGGAAAACATAATTATTTTGATTAAATTTTGTTTTTACCGATTCTTGAGGCAGCAGCAGCAGCAGCAGAGTCTTCTTGAATCATCCCCATCGTGGATCTTTTCCCAAAATTTTTTAGGTTTTCAGGGCAAACCATCCGTATCTTTTCCACGTCTTCATCACCATCGTTTCCAGTAATGAGCCCTCGGAAACAAACAAAACACAGTCAAGCACAAAACAGCAACTTCGGGCTTTTTGGTTCCCTAACTCACACAAATGTTTGATATAATAATAAACTTTTAACCCAATTACGTGAACAACAAGTGTTTCTTTCACATATGTGGGCAGAAGGCAACAAGCAATTTAACAAGACATGACCAAAAAAAATGAACAAAAAATGAATCAAAAAATTACAAGAAATGTATCTGAAAATATGCAACACAAAAAAAGTAAAAACCAAAAAATGAAAATGCAAAAAGTACTAAAAAAAAAGAAAAAAATGTCTTATATATTGTGTTATATTTTTTGTGCAACCTAATTTTAATTAAAAATAAATATAATAATAAATATTTGATCATTTTTCTAATATCTCCCCCTCTTTTTTAAAACTATATTTTAGTCATTTTCTTTTCACATTCCAATATTTTTTTTTGCAATTTGTGGGTGATTTTATGCAAAGTTGATAATGGCGTTTATCCTCATGTTACTGGAAGAAATCAAAACTTTTTCTTCAGGTTTAAAAGGATCAAACAGCTTGTGAGAAGTGTTTGAAAAAAGCACAAGAAAACAGATGCTGATCCAGGTTTCATTCATCATAAAGTATTACAACTTTAATTATTTAATTTGTAACATGGGGCAGAAATTTAAGCGCAGAGTGAGTCTTAATAAATAAACATTTCTGTAAAGAGGTTTCTGCTTTGAGAACATATAATTTAAATAAAAATACTCAGATTTAATGAGAAGATGAAGGTGTGTGAGCTTACTGACGCGTAGAAAAGAAAGTTTCAGGTGTCAGAGACAAAAAGCGCAGAGCACCAGCATGAGGAGCGGCAGGTGGAGCTGGTCTGGTGTGTAAATCCTGGAGGGCTGATTGGGGGATGAGGAGCAGGTGAGCAGGTGGACGGAGGAGTCAGGTGACTGGAGGGAGAGTCTGGGGACATCTGGTGGACTACTGGAGAACAGCAAGTCTAAACTCTTATTTCATACTTGTAATTGTTGCTGTTGATTGTCTGTTTAAACCAAAATATCTTAAACCCACTAAAAAAAAGATTAATGCACGTGTGTGTATCTCAGCAGAAATTCATTCGGGACGATTTAAAGTGAAGCCGAAAGCCCAGATCACATGCTACAAAACTTAACCGTTAATTTAATCTTAAATGGCAGAAAACATGCAGGCAGTATGTTTTTGTAGTAATTTTTGGGGTTTATCTGCAGATAATTCACAATTCTACATTATTTGAAAATACAGGGAATATTTTCTAGGTTCATTCCAGTATTATTTATTTATTTATTTTACCTTATTTATTTAAAAGGGACCATGCTCAGTTTTAAAATATAAATGTTACCATTTGATGCACCATATTTATTTATTTATTCAGTTATTCATGTAGCTTAGTTATTTTTTAGTATTTTATGGTCCAATAATTCTAAATGTTATTTTGTTAAGGCCATGTAGTCAGTATTTATTTATGTATTTATTTATTTATTAATATTCTTTTATTCTTCTACAATTTTTATTTATTTAAAATTCCAGAAAACTGTATTCATAAATATTATAATTACATATATAAAATAACTTTACAGATTTTTAAAAAAGTATTTCTTTTTTCCATTTTCATAAGTTTTTTTTTTTTTTTTTATCTTTTTGTTTCTTTTTTTCCCCTTTTTATTATTTTAAGGCAATTTTCTCATTACTTTTTACTAATTTCTTGCTCATTTTTGGGCCATGTTTTGTTAAGTTGCTTGGTGTATTTCCCTCGTGTTTTTGGAAGAAGTGAAACCATTTTTTTCAGGTTTCAAAGGGTTAATGAATTGTTTTTTTTGTTTGTCTCATTTGGATCGTTTTATTTTAAAAACAAAACTATAAAAATCGGGCCTCCAGTCCAAACACTAAACACATCTCCTACAAGCAGAAAGTGTGTTACAGATAATATTTTATATACAAACGTCTGAAGCGCTAAAACTCTGCACCATCGTGCAGTCAGACAGTAAACGTGATTTAAATAAATTTAAGAGTTGCTCAGACATTATTCCCGTGTGCCTGCTGTTCGCTCTCTTCTTGCTAAATGTCGTCGTCCTCATTAAGCGCTGAGCTCATGTCAGTTTCATTGTCTTTGTCCCACGGGTCAAACAGGATTAGGATAAACTAATACTGATCCCTGATCAGCGCCTGAAGGTCTCCAGATGAAGTTTAATGCAATTATGATGGAAAATAAGAGAAAACAACAAACATCATCTAATTAGTCAGCAGAGAAGAAAGCAGCTTTCAATGTTGATTTAAGTTGTTTTCTTTCACTACATTAAAGGGCCAATTCACCCAAATCTTTTTTCTTTTTTGTAGTATTAGTGCACCGTGTTTTTATTGGCACAGATTTTAATATTTGTCTGAAGTCTGAACTTCTTAATCCCCAAATTCCCTCATAATTTACATATCAAATTTAGAATAAAATAAAATAAAAGGTGACAACAAACTGACCTGGGAGTTAGCTTGGGGGGATTATTAGATAGATATTGTAAAAAAAAAAAAAAAAACTAGGAGAAAATGTCCAGAAAAAATATAAAAAAAAAAAAAAAAAAAGAAAAAAATGTAAAAAAAAAAAAAAAAAAAAAAAAAAAAAAAGTAAAAAAAAAATAAAATAATTGTCTTAACCCTTTGAAACCTCAGCAAATGGCTTGATTACTTAAATATATATATACGAAGAAAGCATTGAGCAATGCAAGAAAAAATGCAAAGAAAGTATGAGAAAATTACCTGAAAATTAGTTTAAAAAAATAAATCATTTTTTAAAAGTATCTATATAAAATAAAAACATGGGCATGACCTGGACATAGTGCTTAAAAAGTATACAATATAATTTTCTCCTAGTTAATTTCTTTGAAACTCATGGATCATATCTCACAAGATGCTTATTGCCTTTTTTTCATATGTTTTGGAAAGATTCGGAACAGTTTTTTTTCAGGGTTTAAAGATTAAATCGTTGTGAAAGGCATTGTGAAAGAAAACATATTTTTTAGCACTTTCTTCAGGTCATTCTTGTTTTTTTGCTTATTTTCAGGTAATTTTTTACTAATTTCTTGCTCATTTTTAAGGCATTTTTAAAAGTTGCTCGCCGCTCTCTCCCCATGTCTTTGAAAGAATTCAAAGCCAGTTTGCTCAGGCTTCAAAGGGTTAAAAGGGGCAATCAATTTCAGCATTACCGTCACAGACACCAAAAAAGAAACCAAAAGCCGCCGTCTTAATGAGGCATGAGGCTGCCATTTATTGTTATTGAGGAAGTTAACATGGTTAACTGCATTGAAAGTCATACAATAAAACCTCTGGCGCTTTGTGAGAGGTCGCTCTCTGTGTCCCAGAGAGAAAGCTGTAGGAATATACATACAGTATATCTTATTGGCAAGTAGATATGTTTTAGTAAGTACATTCTCCTCTACCAGGTACTCATGTACAATATACATGTTAAAAAATATAGTTTGTTTGCATTGCGATCATTTTTTTTTTTTCTTTTTTTTTGTTCAGGATGAAAGAATTCACATTTAAGTGTTACAGGTTCTTGAATGGCGGTGGAACTAAAGAGCACTGTTTTGTTTTTCGTTTTTTTAATAGCTATCACATACACATAGGCATATGCATAGAAGGCACGTCTATGCATCTAAATTGCTGACATGATAAATGGAAAAAGCAGTTTTATCATCTGGGAGGAAAAAAAAAAACAAAATCATATAAAGGCTGATCGGCAGCCGCACACACACACACACACATCCGCACACACACACACACACACACACACACACACACACACACACACACACACCACAGGACACAAAACAGCACAAAGCAAGCACTCCACGAAACATGAGACAAGTACAAACTCATCCCTTTGTGACGATAAAACTGCATACAGTACACCACACGACAGGAGATCTCAGTCAGAGGATGGCGTTCACCCGCGAGGAGAGGAATCATTTCAAAGAACACTTGCTGTGAAGCAGCAGCCGGGCGCTCGCACACGTCCTCCGGTGGGAGGAAGCAGCCCCCATTAAAAAACAAAAAAAAAAAAAAAAACACTGATTTCATGATTTTTTCTCTAAATGTTACAGAAAGACGCTGTTCAAATCAGTGGTTGCTGAGAACTGTCCCTCAAGGCAAAGAGGAGAGACGCCTCGTTCCTTTTTTTTCTCGAGTCAGCAGTGAGTTCAATCAGAAGAACGCGGCGTCTCAAGGCGTCGTGATGGAAAAAAGAAAACACTTAGGCCACACGTTTGAAAATGAGCGCTGTAGAATAACAGATGCAAAACTTCCCTAAATACTGCAGCTGATTGTGAAGATGAAGCTAAAGGAAACGCTTTGACATTTCGGGACGTTCACCTTTTTGATTTCTTGCAGAGAGTTAGGTGAAAAGATCGATTCCAGACCTGCAAAAACTAAAAATAAACTGTCGATTTTGATCATAGTCATTTTTTTACTAAAGCAAAAGTAGAAAAAATGTAATAATTTGATGCTTTTCTTTGTCAGACATGATGATAAAATTCAAAAGTTTTGGATTTTTTGGACCGTTGGTCAGAAAAACCTCCTGGACTGAAAAAAACTGAAGCCAAAAACTGCAGTTCCTCTAACAGCCACTAGAGGCTGGCTCCAAAACGAGTCCTGCTTGACTAAATATCAAACTTTACAGCAAAATTGACACGTTTACGGCCTGGTACAAAAGATTTTACAGAGTACAGCCGTAGCTGTCACTATTTTAACGTGTTTTCCTTAATGAAAGCTAATTGTGATCTTTTGGTCTTTTCAAATGTCTTTTTTCCACATTTTGTTGCAGAAAAAGAGCCTCTAAGAAGTCGAATATTACATTTTTCCTGTTTTTTTTTGCTGGTGAAAATCAGCATTAGTACACATAACCATAGCTGTAAAAGCACTGTGCTAAAGAAGCTAGATGTTACGGTTACCTCCGCACTCTTTTCTTAAAAAAGTCTAAATGCAAGATGGGGACAATGAAAACGCGAAAGCACACAAAGCCCCTCATGGTTTCCAGTCTGCAAGCTAAAACTCAGCTAAGCTTGTCCGAAATATATATTTAGCAGACAAAAAACAGAGCATTATCTTTCTTCTCCAGACTCGCTGCTGACTTCATCTTCATATTTATCTCACAGACAGAATCAGATTATCGATCTTTTCATGTAACTATTTGCAAGAAAGCTGCTGAGCAAATTTCCCAAAATATCAAACTATTCCTTCATGTTTTATTTGATTAACGTTGACAGAAAAACAAAAAAGAAAAGCGTTTGTGAATGTGTGTGAGTATTTAAATCCAGCTGACATCAATCTCTAACCACAACATCGACTTATCTAAAGCGCCAAAGCTGAGAGACGTGAGACTGCTTCCTAAAACAGTGACTCTTCAAATTAAGTACATGTGGTGCTTAAAATAGGCAATGGTACACAAAAGGCATTCGTCTTAAGAAAAAAAAAAAAAACGAGAATGGAAACAAAAGTAATATGCACTTAAAAAAAACGTAAAAAACAAGTTTTTTGGCAGCCGTGCGTCTGTGGCGATGCCTGCAACTGAGATACACAACAGACTCCCCTGAAATCTTAACGTCGTGACACCGACTTTGACAAAGAAGTGCAGGCATGAAGAAACGCCTCTCTGAACCCCAGATTACATTATTTATGAATCCACCAGGTGAATCAAGGCTTGACTGTAACTGTTAATGCTGCGAAATAAACGTGCAGCAGTAAGGGCATTCGGCTTGAGCTCAGGAATGGTTAACTAACAGAAAAAAATTTAAAAAGCATATTAATTCAATGTGGACGACAAAAGTTCACACTCTGAACTGCCTCAAATTTTCTCTTTGAGGTGCAAAAACAAAAATTAATGTCCAGAAGTCAGTGGATTACAAAGCAACAGTAAATATGGTGTCACACTACAATGCCAATAGTTCTTCATTCAGAAACATTATTCTATCCAACAGTGAAAACTAGACAATAATCACGGAAATTTCGCCCCGCGTTTGTCCACAAATAAGGTCTCGTCTCCCAACAGGCCGAATAGAGACTTTTAATTGGCTGAGAAATGTGGATAAATCATTCGTGGTTTTGGCACCGGCCTTTTTCTTTTTTTTTTTTTTTTTTTAAGAAAACTCCTCGATTTCGTCTACAAACAAACAATCTACGTAACCTTCCTTTGGTTAATAAACAAAAACGAATGAGCAAAGGTTAGCTAGGTTTCCCCCTGTGAGGAGAGTGCTCTCTGTTTGCAGCCCTTGTTCGGGAGGAGATTTACAAAGGCTAAACCCGAAAAACTGCGGTTTAGTAGGATTTTGCGTGTTAGGCTTCTCAAAAGGCTCTTCTGATGATCATCACAGTGGTTTAGATTTCAAACTAAGAGGGCAAATGTTCATGTAAGATGAGCGAGAGCAGGAGGGCTCTGGTGTCTCTCACGTTTTTCTGTTTTTCTGTTGTTCCAAGTCATTACGGTCAAGTCTCAGGCGTCAAGGTGTGGCTGGCGAAAAAACTGTCAGGTATCAAGATCCTGAAGGAGACAGAGCAACAAAAAAAAGAAGAAAAACACTAATTACTTTAAATGCTCAAACATTTAACAAAAACTCTGTTTCACTCACCTGCAGAGAGAATTGGACCTTTAGTTGAAAATGTCTTATATTAAAGACTAAAACAAAACAAACACGCAGTCAAAAGAGCTTCATATAGCAAAACTAAAACAAAATATAATACAATAAAATAAATAAATAAAAATTTACTAAAATAAAATGTAAAAATGCAAAACAAAAACGACACAAATAAAAAAATTAAATAAATACAATAAAATTAATAAACTTACTAAAATTAAATGTTGAAAATTACAGCCAAAAGTGCTTCACATGCAAAACCAAAATAACACAAATAAAAAATAAATATGATAAAATAAATAAAAAATACAATAAAATTTGTAAAAATTTGCAAAAATTTGCAAGACTAAAAGACTAAAACAAGACTAAAAATGTTAAAAATACAGCAAAAAGTGCTTCACATAGCAAAACTAAAAAAACAAACAAACACACAAATAGAAAATAACTGCAATGAAATAAATCAAAACTAAATACAAAAAATGAACACTGGAAGCTTTTATCCGTAGAAATCTACTTTTTTTGGTGATGTTTTTCGTATGAGCAGCACTTCATTTCATTTACCTGGAACTGATAGAGCACTGGGGTCAAAGGTGAATCTCATCTGTAGCTCTTCTGCTGCTGCATCAGGCCCACGTTCTCATACACTCTGGAGCTGTCGTCCCTCATCCTGCAAAACACACACACGCACGCACGCACACATGCACACACACACACACACACACACACACACACACACACATGCACACACACCCTCTGATGAGAAAACCACTGAGGAGGCTTTTCTAAACAAGGATGCAAAATGTGATTTAAATGCAAATGTAAAAGTTGAACAGAAGCCTCGCTCAGAAACATTATTCCACTATTATTCGATGTTTTATATCGATGCAATATTAAACTCCAGGAGTGAAGCCCTCTCGACAACTCTGCTGGCTGCATGTAAAAAGCTATAAACCGTAAGAAGCTCCCTCGACTGAGGATTAATTAGACATAGTTCATCAAATATAAACTTTGGATGAATAAACAAATTCCTTCAGATTACAGCAAAATAAATTCACCAACAGATGATCAAGATGGATTAACTGTATAAAAACCCCAAAGACAAAACTTTATGTGAGAAAACTGTGCATAATGTGAATATTAACACTCCTCCCACATGTTTTGTTCTGTAATTTATATATTTTTCTTTGGCACCGGCAATTAATGCCTGTGAGACACGACACTCGATAATTTTAATTTGGAAATTGTAACGTCTTTCTGTGTAAACTAAATAACAAGTCACAAGTAAATGTGCATTTTTTTCTCTTTTCCAATATTATTTTATTTAACTAATTTATTCTGTCTTCATTTCAGACCTAATTGATCCTCATCATTAATAATAATAATTCTGTTTTCTTCCTTTTTTGCTCGATTCCTATTTCCGTGTCTAGTTTTGCATTGTGTTTTTTTTGTACTATTTATACTGTTCTTTTTGATCTATTTATCTTATCCACAGCTTGCTTTGAGATCTCTTCGCTGCTGTTACAATAAAAAATGTGCTATTGTGGGATTAATAAAGAATTACCTCATCTTGTTGTGATTTATTATCGCTAAAACCGGCTGGAAGTTAAGTTTTTCTGCCTTTTTTTGTAATTTTTCTGGCTGCCAATAAAAACAAAAAGAATAAATAAATCCATATATAAAATCAGTCGTGCTTTACTCACTCTGTGCAGGTGGGAGTAGGAATAGGAGTGCAAGGAGGCAAAGGACTCTGCTCTCCTCCAGTCAGGTCAGACAAAGAGTACTTAATGTTGGTGTACTCGCGCCCTTTAATCTTACTTTTCTGCAGAGGAGAAGACAGCGGGCCGTTAGGAGACAGAGGCATTAAAATAAAGTGGAAAAATGAGGTTATCTGTTATCTGCTGCACACCTGCTCCTCCTCTATGCGTCTCTGCAGCGTCTCTATGTAGTGCTGCACGGCCATGTAGATGAATCTGTACTGCGCCTCCGTCTGCACCATCCCAGAGCGCTGAGAACGGACCATCTGGATGGTCTTTGGCACGTCGATGTCGCAGTCCACCCCTGCAACACGAAAAAAACGGCTTACACTGATAACATCCTCAGCACTGGAAACAAACACACACTATGAGTCTCTGAAATACAACATCGTGAACGCCAGAGGAGGTGATAACATGTCTGTCTCACTTACAATTCAGAAATGCATCAACGAGTTTATTAGTTTAAACATAACTGTTAGCTTTCTGCTTCACTGCAGATAAAGAGAGGAAAGTATAAACTAAATAATTACAGGTATGTACAATAAAAATAAGACTAGAAATGAAAACATAAACTATACAAGAGAAATAAGAAGCAAATTTACAGAGCAGGGAGACACTGGTAAGATTAGAAGTAGGGCTAGGGTGATTAATCGAACTTCATTTTTATTTTCTAATTTAATTCATTAATTAATTTCATCATATATATATATATATATATATATATATATATATATATATACACACATATATGTGTGTGCATGTATGTGTGTGTGTGTGTGTGTAACATTAAACAACAACAACAACAACAACACAGAGACAAAGACACAATTATTTAAGAACAAAACAAACAAAAACACAGTCATCGTGATCATTGGTCTTATAAACATAGACCTTAATGTATATCATTTTCTGTCATAGATAATACCCTCTAACCTAAAATAATGGCTTAAAAAAGTGAGAAAATTGGGGAATATCAAACTTTTTTCCTTTCAGTTAAAAATAACATATTTATTCTATAAATATTTTTTTTAATATACTTGGACATCCACTTTTTCAAATTATCTATCTATTTTTTTTAAGTTTAATAAATACATGTTTCTAAAGGCAATTAATAATCAGGATGATTTTATTTTATTTTATTAACTTGAAGAAATGCATGTTTCCAAAGCCAGTGAATAATCACGATAAATAAACATGATCTTAATACTGACTAAAATAATTTTGATTTTCCAAAAACTGAGCAGCAAAGTCAGCACAGTAAACATTAACAAATTCACAGTATAATCATATTGTTGTGTAAATGGGCTGTTACCCGCAGAGTTTACAGGACTCACCTTTTTCCCTGATCACGTCTATCAGGATGTCGATCACTATAAACGTTCCTGTCCTCCCGATCCCTGCGCTGAGGAGCGTGAGAGAAAAGCTTTGAGTTAACGTGTTTCCATTTATATTGTCTGTGGTTTATTTAAGTGTTTGCAGTGTGTGTGTGTGTGTGTGTGTGTGTGTGTGTGTGTGTGTGTGTGTGTGTACCTGCAGTGTACCGCTATAGGCCCAGCGTCCAGTATGCTCTCCTGTTTCAGGTTGACCTCCTCCAGGAAGTCGAGGACGCCGCCGGGGTCGGTGGGGACTCCGTGGTCCGGCCAGGCCCTGAAGTGGTACTGCCAAACTGTGCGTTCTGTGTTCCCCTAAAAAAACACGAAAAAACAACTTTCAACAGATTCTTAATGCTTTGAACACATTTTTAATTAACATTTATCCTCATGCAGTTCTGTGATTTTTTTTCTCAAATCAATACAGTGAAATTTTTATGGATTCATATTCTGTATTCTTAACACGTGCAAAGTATATTTTTGGGCAATTTTGTATTTTCCTGACTTTGCAATCCATGCTAGAGGAGGTCAAATTAATTAAAACAATTCAGTTTAGAGTCAACTGACAGCTCAAACTCAAAAAAATCTACACATTTTTCAACACCAAGCTCAGGAAAAAAAACAAGAGCCACTCGCTCAGCCACCAGGGGAGAGCGCAGTTTTCCAAAATGTTTTTTTTAGGGAAATCATCCTTTTTCTTTTTGTAGCCATAAATCAGAGAGAAACTCTTCCCTCAGAGAAAATAACATGAACCAACTTTCAAACATTTTCATGTTTAACTAAACATTGGATACCGTCACAGCAAACCTGCACACATTTGTGATTGAGTGTGGGGGAGGTTCAGGATTTGGGAGTGTGCAGGATTATGCATATCAACATTTTTATCTTGCATGTATTTGCATGTATAAAAATCTGCTTAGTTATTTTGGTGAACAACAGCAACACAGTTTAGTAAAAACTACATCTTCTGCCGACATAAAGTATTTTACTCCAAGTTAACAACTGATAGATTTCATTACAACTCACCTCTGAAATGACATTTCCTCAAATTTGATGGGATAAATTGCCAAAATGTGGGATTTTCTACGCTTCTACTCGTTTTATCTTTATGTATACAAACACAACTTACCTGTCCAACTTTAGACAGTTTGAGTTCTCTTAAGATGTAGTCGTGTGTGCCCGTCTCTCTGACGTTGCGAACGCGCATCGCTCCGTACTCCTTCAGAGCCGACATGTCCGGCCAGTACTTCACACATTTACTCTGAAGAGACACAACAACATTCACTTTGTTATAATGACGCTGCTGTTTTCCTCTGATGCACTGAGCTTTACGTCTTATTACCAGCTGTGGGTACACCACTGTACTCTGCTGCTATATGTCCTCTGTCTGTCCGCAGGCTCTCACCCTGGTTGTTTTTTTTATATTTCAGTCTACTTAGGCCGGTTCCCTCTTATTCGTGTACATATATGCGTAAAAACCAGAATCAATACGGCCTGCGCTCTCACAGTTTTCTCTTGATGTCGGTCCTCAGGGTTCACACTGAACTTGGCAAAAATGCTTTTTTTTTTTTTTTGTATTCAAAAATGCTTTTTAAATTTGCCGCCCTTTCTGTCTGAGCTGATCACTTTGGAGGAATTTAAGTCACTTTTAAAAGGTCAAGAAAATAGCATTTCAGTCAATGTGACTGCTGCAAAATAAATTGATAATTGCACATTTTATGTATTTGATTGTTCTGTTTTGCATTTTAACTAGAGGTTGTGCTTGCTCTTTGCATTGTGTGAGTTGTATTTGTTTGTCTGTATTTATTGTATACACACACGCGCGCGTCCTAGTTTAGAGAAGCATCAGAGGGACTGGTACTGGAGCCGTTAAAAAAAATGAGCAGGTGCACATGGGTTTTTTGAATGTTAAAAATAGGCGATAGACTGCTTTTCCATTGCTGGCAGACTGAAGCTGTGTACAGACAAGTGTCTTTTCTGTGTTTTTTTACTGTGTCATATTTAACATCACAGACAGTCCGGCAGAAAGCAGCGTGGAGGCCAGTGAAAATGTAATGATGGTTACTTCTTTTTTCTGTATCTGTTGCTTATTCAGTCTCTCTCTCAGACAAATTTGGATCAATGCTTGGTCAGAGAGGGACTTTTTTGTGTTGACCCAACACTGCATCCCTCCAGCAAAAGGGCTAAAATTAGGGGAATCTGAACTGACACTTTTAAATGCCAAAAGTCACACAATGACACAAACACACCAACTGACTGAGGCAGCTGTAGACCAGCAGCTTGTGTGTTCAGCGATGCTAAATCACTGTTTTTCTCAAAGGAACCCGGCTTTGAAGAGAGACAGCTATAAAAGCTTCAGTAGCCATCAACATAAAGAAAATATTCTCAATAAAGCGTACACTTAAAGTAGTGTTGATTTTTTAGGTTTCTTTTAGATTTGTGTTGTCTGCTATTTTTATGTAACTTTTGTGACACCAAAAAGTGATATTAATAAATTGTAGCTGCACTGGAAAATATATATAAAAACAGCATTTATGTGTTTTGGGTGGATTGTGATGAAGTCAGAGTGCAGCGTGCGCTCTGTTGTGCGCTCTGTTGGGCGCTCTGTTGGGCGCTCTGTTGGCGCTCTGTTGGGCGCTCTGTTGTGCGCTCTGTTGGGCGCTCTGTTGTGCTCACCTTTCCCCTCTCCACCTCTTTGGTGGTCATGACGATGACTCGCGAGTTCTCCTGAAACACCATCCTCCAGAAGTCACTGATGGTGTTCTGCAGACAGCCCTGAGTGGCGATGTAGCTCTTCTTCACCTTTGTGCTGTTACATTTTGGGTCCAGCTCAGGCTGCACACACACACACAAACACACACGCGGTCAGTCGAATACTGAAAATGAACAGAAATATACAACACATTGGACCAAAACTGACTGAGTACACATGCACGAATAACTGATTAACACAATTCTACATTTTCTGCATATTATCAAGTACAGAATACATGATGTGTGTATGTGTGTGTGTGTGTGTGTGTGTGTGTTTCCCTGAGGATGAAGTGAGTTTACCATGACAGCAGATACTACCATGATGATATTGGCGTTGATGTAGTCAGAGCCGGGCTCATTTGGGTCCCTGTCATTCAGCACCACACGCGTGTGGTCGACTAGAAACAGAAACAAAAACAGTAACGTTAAAAAAAAAAAAATCCCCTCAGGTGAAAGTGAAAAGTTGTCATAGCGAAAGAGCCGTCAGGGTTTTTCTCACAAGGCAGAATGTTCTTGTATCTGTTCTTGTTTTTGTTCTCTGCCCTCTGGCCCTCTTTACGACTGTAGAGCAGCTTGCACTCTTGTTGCTGTAAGGTCTGCACGAAAAAACGAGTCGAGAGTCAAATCGCAGCATAACGTTTACAACTGACAATACCTGATATTAAATAAAATAAAATAAAAGATCCACAATTTAATTTTCATGTTGTTTTTACATGGTAACAATAAAATTAAATTTAAAAAAAAGAAAAAAAAAGGGAAAAGAAAAGATCCACAATTTAGCTTGTATGTAGTTTCTGCATGGTAACAATACAATACAATTAAATTAAATGAAATATCCACAGTTTAGCTTTAATGTTGTTTTTGCATGGAAACAACAATATTTAGTAAAGTAAAATAAAATAAGAGAAAGGAAAAGAAAAGAAAAGAAAAGATCCACAATTTAGCTTGCATGTTTTTTTTCTGCATGGTAACAAACAAAATAAAAAATAAATAAATAAAATAAAATAAAATAAAATAAAATAAAATAAAAAAATAAAATAAAATAAAATAAAATAAATTAAAAAAAAGATCCACAGCTTAGCTTGCATGTTGCTTTTGCATGGTAACAAAAAAAAACAGACAAACTGGGACAGGTGAGCTGCAGCACGACACCACAACACAACCACTCACCTCAAATTCTTCCCAGAAGCCCTGTTTGACCTTGTCTGTGGCCTCCGCTAGTTTGCTCAGCTCCCGAACTCGACTTTCAATCTCTGCAGCGTTAATGCGAGTAGTGTTCAGGGGCTGTGGAGGAGAGCAGGAGGAGTCAGCACCGGGGAGAACAAATCAGGAAAATGCCTCATTGGTTAAAGGTGAAAAGTGACCTGTTTGAGCTGCAGCACGGTGCCCAGAGTTTCCACCATGGGGTTCTTTTTGTAGTGCTCTACCAGGTCGGTGAGGGAGTCAAACTTCTCGCCTCCGCCCACGTCGTACTTCAGGTCATGCTAAAGAAGAGGCCAAAGACACGTGAGCGCAGCAGTCTCACCATCATGAGAAAATCTCAATGTTTACATGCACAAAAATTAATCAAAGAAACGTGAATCACAGAAATCACAACCGATTTACAGGCTAGCAGCCTGGTTCAAGTTCCTACACATTTTTAATCCAGCGAGATGCAGGATAATGATTATTTCAACCGATACCGATAATTTCTTTTAGTTTGTTTTTCATTACCTGAGGGTATGAAAGGCTGAGATGTGGTGAGTACAGATGAATTTAATTTGTGCATTTTCATAAATAAAAAAAAATAACGACATTTCAGACAAAAAGCAGGAAAATCACATTTTTGTAAAAGAAAGTCATTTTCAAGGGCAAACTCAAGTTCTGCTTTTGTTCTCACTCTCAGGACGACTTCCTGGATCTAAATTTAGATATTGCTCACAAGGTAATGATACTGAATTCTTCTACATAGAAATTTGAAAGTGTATTGCTCAGCTGCTTTAGTTAACCTTACATTTCTCTGTGCAAGAAACGCCCTGCAATCTGAAAAACATATAGTATGTAATTAAAGTAAAAGTATCTTTAAAATAATTTTACAGAATTATTACAATTTTTTTTGAGCCCTTTTTTAATGTCATTTTTGATTGTTTTTGTTTCATTTTATTTTCTCTTGGAGAAGCTCAGAAATGATCGCGCTGCATCACGCAGGCTGCTTTTTCCTCCCGTCTTCTGATTCAGCAGAGAACCAAACAGACGGTTTGACAGTTCGGAGCAGAAAGAGAGAGAAAGCAGGACGGGCAGATGCTAATGCGTCCTTCAGGGCAGCCACCTGTCTCGAGGGACGCAGCTGGGACTGGAGAGCTGGTCAGCGGGGTGCGAGCTGGTCTGGTGCCACTCAGTCCACCTCTCTCTGAGACCGGGGCTTTATGTTAATGATACTGATGCTTCAGTCATTATGTTTAAGCATGAAGGAAAATCTAGACATTTATTACACCGTAGTCTGTCCCGTGTTTTTAGTATGTCCGTCTGCATGTTATCTGTTCCCCATCTGTTTGTTTCTTTCTGTTTAAACCCTTTGAAACCTGAAATTGGCTTAATTTCTTTAAAAAAAAAACGTGAAGAAGGCAATGAGCAATTTACAAAATTACCTTGAAATCAGCAACAAAAAAAAGAACAAACTAACAAAAAATGGGAAAATATAAAAAAGCAAAAAGAAAAACAAGAAATTACCTGAAAAAACAACTCAAAAGTTGTAATAATTCTGTAAAATAATTTTAAAAATATAATTATGATAATTATAAAAATAGTTATCTGGACATTCTTCCCTAGGTTTTTTAAAAACATTTTTAAAAATCAAAGTCGTCTGAATGCAGCACAAGAAAAGCGATGTTGATCCAGGCATTAAAGGGTTAATGAAAAACTTTTGATATAAAAAAAAAAAGCATCTTACTGCAGAAAGAAGACTGTAATCTGGTTACTTTAGGGGCATGTAAAGAATCTTACGCCAATCATTAACCCTTTAAAACCTGAGCAAATTGGCTTGATTTTTTTTAAACATGGTTAGAAGGCAACTTAAGAAGAAACATCCCAAAATCTGCAAGACATTGGTAAAAAGTACAAGAGAAAATTACCTGAAAATTTGTTTTAAGAGGGATTAATTAAAGTCAATTTAAAAAAAAAAATAAAACAAAAAATGAAAAAAAAGTGCTTGAAGAGTAAAAATTTTAAAATATAAAGTTATGAGAATTTTGTTTTCATTTTTAGATTTAAAAGAGTAATTCCCAATTTTTAATTTTCAGGAATTTCTGGACAAGTTGCTCATTGCCTTTTTTCCCCATGTTTCCTAAAAAAAAACAAACTGAATCAAAGCAAAAACAAAAACATCTGGATCCTTGTAGGGACACGTCATCTTTATCAGTCACACCATTTTAAAAAAGAATAACGTCTCTATTTGTAAATGTTCTGTAGCAGCGAGGATGCAGGAAGGTGCAGAGGAGCGTGTTTACCTGGCAGCGGATCATGACGTGAGTGACTTTGGGTTTGCTGTCACTGCTGTCCGTCTTGTCGTCTCCTGTCCTCACCGACAGGACAAAATCCCCGGGGTGGCTCTGACTCTCTCTCACCAGGAAGCTGCCGTTCTTCCCTTTCTCCGTCAGCAGCTTCTCGGCCTCCCGGCCTGACAAGTGTCCATGGAACCATCTGGCAAAAAAAATCCACATCGTTTAAATGAGTTTCGACCTCATAAAAAGCTCTTTTTTCACCCTTTATTTTCAATAAAATAATTAGGGAGTTTATGTTTACAAGCATGGTTAAAACAAGTGCTAGAGACATTACATGAACCCAACATTTTTGTCTCTGTTAATCTATTATTTTATGTTATAGCTTTGCTTTACTCTGGAGAAAAACAGCCGCGTCCAATTTGTTACAAGTATGGAGAGTACGCATATAATCAGACTTAAATTCTGCATGTGAACACCCCCGAAATAACTCGTCTGCACTGTAATGAGCTGCTTTTAATGGCAAAATGTAGCTACAAGAATGTTTTTCTGTCAGTTGCATCATCTGCTGCAACTGGATGTAGCCGGGGCGGACTCATACAATTAGTGTTTGTCTGTTCATTAATACAACAAAAATATCAAAAAAAGTTGTCTTGCTTTCATACTCAAACGCCCCAAGCATAACGAATGCTGAGGTAACAGCTGCAGCACAAAACTGAAGCTAAAATAGAAGAAAATTCTGCTGATAAATCAAAAGCTTTTTTTCCACATTGTGGTGTTGTGATTCTTCCAAAAATGACCGTCATTAGAAACTGGAATTGTTAAATAAAAGTATAAATTTAATTAAAAGTAGGGCTCTAGGGAGGACTCAGTTCTGCTTTTCTGAAACCCAAAAATCATTAATGTTTGAGCTTATTGTGATGCTACTGTTGAGACCTGTGGGTCCTATAACGTCACCTAGTGTCCCGTCATTTAAATCCAATCAGTGGTCCGCGTGCATCGATGGTACATCAGATTAAACCTGAATACAGAACCTTCGACTGTCCTCAGCTTAAAAAAACCCCACAAAAAAACCCTCCTTCAGATTAAGAAAATAAACTCCTCCGTGTAGCACGTCCCGTCAGTCAAAGCTCTATAAGGTTTCATCGTGACAAGTTCAAGTAAAACGACTATTAGGTAAAGGTAAATAAAACATGATGTGTTCAAATGTAACATCAGAAAAGTTTTTTTTCTTTTTTTGGTGAGAAATTTGAATAACACAGCCGTTTGGTCAAGAATTTTTTTTTATAAAACAAAATAAATATAAATAAATATTTAAAAAAGGAAACTTGCTTAGCAACAAAAAAACAGTTCTGTTAAAAACAAACTGTTGCCGCGTCTTTCCACCAAATAATAGAAAAGTATCTTTAGCGCGGTATCCATAAAGGATCTTTAATGAGTCTCAATGATGTATGAATATCGATAAGAATTCAATATCATAATTAAAAGCAGAACTAATAACATTCGAGCACAGAACTACGGCATCCGGCGTCCCCACTGACCTCTCTGAGGTGGGGTCCGCACAGTTGAGCGGATACTTGAGCTCGATGACGTCTCCGTTTTTCTCTTTCAGCTGGCCGTGATGCTCCATGTAATACTGCACCAGCTCCGCCAGAGTGGCAAACTTCTCCCCGCCGTAGAGGTCGTAGTAGTCTCCTGTGTTCTGGATCTTAATGTGGGTGACGGCTCCATTTCGCCTGCAGAAAAAAAAAGAACAATCATTTAAAAAAAACAATACACATCATCATAATAATCAGGGAGTCAAACCAAATCCAACAGGAAGCTCATGTTCCTTAAAAAAATCAAATTAACAAAAGTTTTTCTTTGAGTCACGTGTCGGAAATCTACCTGCTTTAAGTCAATTTTTCTATACAAATTAGGGTTTTTTCAGCATTTATCAAATAATTGTCATGCAGTTAAGTTTTTCGGACACTCGACACGCCTATTAATAAAACAAAGAAATTCCCCCGCACACACTAACTGCTGACATATTTAAGCACTGAAAAAAATATCTATATTATTTTTTTAATCATCCACTCAGAGGATCACTGAAACTGATGATCACCTGAAACTGCTCTGCATCATCAGCCAGGAAATATAGTTAAAATAAATCACAATAAATCACAATTAACATTAAATATACACTAAATACAGACAAATGTAACCTTACATACTTACAGTACTACATCATTATTTATCATCATAAACATCATCCTACAAATAATACAAGATAATCTGCAAGAAAATGACTTAAAAATTAGTTTTAAAAAGATTATTATTATTATTACTATTACTATTATTACTATAATTATTATCAAAAGATTATTAGAAAATTATCTAAAAAACAGGGAAAATATATATTCATAATTATAATATAATATTATAGATATAAAATGATGTTACAAAAAAAGATACATTCATAAATTCATTTTTTCAGCACTTTTTTAGGTTATTTTCTTGCTTTTGTTATATACTTTTTTTGTTTTTGCTTATTTTTAGGTAATTTTCTTGTACCCTTTCAATTATTTTTGGCATATTTTTTGGGCCTTTATTTTTTAAATTGCTTGTTGCATTCTCCTCATGATTTTGAAAGAAACCAAACCAATATGCCCAGTTTTCAAATGGTTAATGACAAACCACACACCAGAGTTCAGCCCTAATTGCATCATTCAGCATGTTTTATGCTCCCGCCCTTCTGCTGCAGAGTGCATGATTAAAATGGGCAAAGTGATAAATAGTTAAACGCAGAGTCATGTGCGCCGCTGGGTGCCATCTCCGTTATTTGCATGAGGTGTGAGAGACGAAAAGAAAGCTAAAAATAATTGAAAGGCAGAGTGAGGGCGCTCTGAGCCTGTTTCTTACAGGAAAACCATGTTTCTGTGACACAAACCAGATACAGACGGCATGAACTGCGCTGAGTCATTGTTAGGTGACCAACAGTATCTCGGAAAATATTAAAAAAGGAGAACTTGTGGCAGGTCTGCAGCTCTGCAGCACGTAACTTTGAGCGACTTCTGGTTAAGTCTGGAGGATTGAAAAGACAGACGTTTGGACCGGCGGGGACGAGACTCCCAGTGGAAATGTCTCTGTTTCCACCAGAGGAGCATGACTTGTTTTGTTTCCATCTGAAGTAAATATGGTGCGAGATGAGAGACTGTGCAGCTAAAGTATGAGACTGGGACAAAAATAGCAACTGGCTACATCAGCTAAACTGAGTTAATGATACGTCATCTGAAAAATTTATGACTCGACAGGCCCCGAGATAAAAACCACAAACTTTTTTTTTTTTATTAGTAAAAGGCTGCTCTTCCTTCTTTGGATAGAGCTGGTTTCCCACTGTCGTTCAGCACACTGCAGGCTGAAGACGGAGCACAATTCAGTGTGGAGACTGTTTTAACTATTATTCAGGAACTGTTTAACAATCTGAATATAACAGCACATTTAAAGATAGAATATAATATTTCAAAAATCCTGCAGAAGAGCACTTATGTTGATGCAACAATCATAATCACATATTTTCCAAAAGCTGTTAGAGAAACGGGCTCTGTGAACATTTCTTAACAACAACTGAAAACCTGTTTATTTATATCATCTCTTGATTATTTTACATCAGTTCTCTTATTTGCACTGTTTTATCTGCTCTCTGTACGTTTTACTTTGACTCTTACATCTTGTTTATCACCACGTCTTTCGATTGTGTAATCTCATTTTTTGTGGTGCACTTCTTTTATCGTCAAGCACTTTGAGCTGCATTCCTTTTCTGAAAAGTTCTATACATAAAGTTTATTATCATATTATTATATTCATGCTGCATTTGTATATTTATCATCAATTTCTATTTTTGTGTTTATTTGCAACAATATGTTCAAATTGACTGCCCTCAATAAATGCTTTAAACAAAGATAGAATATATCACTTTTCCACATCAGATCAACGTTTTGTTGAATTGTGTTCTTAAATTATCCCAAATTTTCAAACATAGAGAAATCACAAACCGTTTCTGAATTACCTGCTAATTTGATCCACTGTTATCATAAAAATATTGATTAGTGCAGCATTAAGTAAAATCGCCGTATGATTACGCTTGTAAAAGCAAAGCAGGTATAATTTAGCATTCAATAAAAGGAAGTCATAATGCTGTTTAAAATCACCCTGCTGATGCTTTTTTATATATCGTTGGTGCAAAACTACTTTTGCTTAAAATTTTAATGAGCTTCATGGATTGCGTTGAATTCGTCCGGTCCTCTGCTCATCATAAAAAACATATTGCCCATTTTAACTTCTACGTGTGCAGGTTTTATTGATGCAAACAAAGATTTTAACATCATTAAAGAACATTTACGGCTTGTGTTTATATTTTGTCCGAGGTTGGTGCCTGCTTTTAGTTTACCTTTGGATCACGAATCACACCTTCAAAGCTTTATACATTTTATAACCTACGCTCACTTACCGTACTGAGAGGGTAAAGTCTCCTGGATTACTCTTACTGGGTCTGGCTAAAAAGCTCCCATCCACCCCTCGAGTCAGCAGGAGGTTTTCAGCCTCCACACCTGTGATGTTGGGGTGAAACCACCTGAAAGAGGAGCAAAGACATGATGAGGCTCAGTGTGCAGGGCTGTGTGCCAAAAACTGCTCTGCATTTAATTTCTGCCATTAAACATTATGTTAATGTAACAAAGAAAAAACACAAAAAAGCAGTGTGGATGGCATGTATGGTACTTTTTCTGGTTCAAACTTTTTAAAACTTTTCTTTTATTTTATTTATTTTATTTAATTTATTTTAATTTAATTTTATTTATTTTTTAATTTAATTTATTTAATTTTACTTTAATTTTGTTGAATTTTGTTGAATTTAATTTAATTTAATATATTTTATTTTATTTTATTTATTGGTTTTAACTTCGGGTGTGCTTTTACTTTTACTGATGTATTGGTTTATCGATTATTTTATCTTTTTTTGTTGGTTTTATTGGTGAATTTTCATCTTTTTGGCAGAAAAAAACACATTTATTCAAACACTTTCCAGGCTCTGGTACTTTATATAAATGATACTTTCTATTTTGGTCTTTTTGAGTCCTTCCACTTGTACTCCATTAAATTTATCTGATGGCTGCAGTTACTGAACATGAGATAAAATCATAAAGGTTTGCTGTTTCTCATCTTCGCCCCAGATGCCAGCTTTTTTTAGCTTTGCTTTGGTGTGGTGACAAAATTATTTTTAGACATCATCAAAAGTAAAAATTGTGTCAATCTGGACTTCTTGTCCTTCCTGTTAGTCCTTATTCTCTTAACCCTTTAAAACCTGGTTTGACATCAGTTTTCTTGCGCTGCATGCAGATGCCTTTCACAAGATATTTAACCAGAGCAAACTGATGTGATTCCTTTCAAAAACACGGGGCAAAAAGGCAATGAAGTAATGTCCCACAAATTGCAAAAAAAATAGTAAAAGATGCGAAAAAAAGACCTGAAAATTTGTTTTAAAAAAGGAGGTAAGAATTATTAAAAATTAGTCAAAAATTAGTCAAATCAAATCATTCATATAGCACCTTTCATACAATCACGCAGCCCAAAGTGCTCCACAAAGCAAGATTAAAACAGCACAGAAAAAGAAACGCTTTAAAAAAAATAACAATTGAGATGAGATGTTCAAGATAAGTAAAAGTCATAATAACAGATAAGCATGAAATAAAATACTACAACTGTGTAACAGAGAAAAAGATATACATATATTTCTTTAATTTTCTGCACTTTTTTGAGTCATTATCTAATTTGTTCTTGTTTTGTTTTTTTACTTTTCTTTTTTTTTGCCTTTTTCAGGTAAATTTCTTGCAACATTTGACTAATTTCTTATTTTGGGGCCATATGTTGTCGAGTTGCTCATTACCTTCTCATGTTTCTGAAAGAAACTAAACTTTGCTCAAGTTAAAAAGGTTAAAGCATAACAAATACATGAAACATTACAAAATTAAAACTCTACATTTCTTTTTCTCTTTTTTCTGTCTTTTCCAGTGTTGTGGCTACTTGGTCACTCTTTGTTTCTCATTCATTTTTTCCTAAAGACTTTTGGTTGAATTCTGTGATTCACTGAGACAGACTCAGTCAGTGTTTGTCCCCACACTGCATGTCTTCTTTGTGTCAATATAATGTCCTTTAGTGTTGTATGTAAAAGTAGTCTGTCCTCTTTCCACGTCTTCCTACTTGCTTTTTATCTTCATTTTCTCCTTAATTTAGCTTAGTTTATTTGCACAAACACATATAGAAAAGACAGAAAAATAAAAATAAAAAGTTTAAACGATGTGCAGGGAAGCTTAGAAGCCAAAAATGGAGGTACCGCCCCTATTAAATAACTATAATCATTCATAAAAAGAAAAAATATCTTCAAAAAATATTGCATAATTGATAAAAAATCTCAAGACTAAGCAGTAGTACAAAGTTTCTCCATTTTTGTGAATACAGCATCCTTTACTGTTATGTGCACAAGTATTCTGTCTTCAGTACTTGCTTTCAGACATCATTTATTCATTTATTGTCGTCAATAAGCTGAATGTAGTGGAGAAAGTATTTACCTCTGATATGTAGTGTAAATGTCTAAAGTTGCAGAAAATGGCGATGTGTAAGTAGGCTATGACACAATCATAAAAAAAGAATAAATGATAGAAAGTATTAAAAAAAATTACATGTAGCCTAAAAGTATGTAGTCAAAGTAGAAAAGTAGAGAGCAGAGTAGAAAAATACATCGAAATAAGAATAAGGATAATAGTAATAATAAAATAAAAAAATAAGTAATGTACTGAGTTAGTTTCTGACAAAAAAGTATATTCTTCAGGAATGAATACCAAATTGAATCATAATAAATTATTAAGCTTACATTGTCTTTTGTGACTTTATGTTGTATTGTAGCTCCTGTAAGTACTTTCTACAGTGTGCATAAGACAGATAGTAACTGTGTTTACTACCTAAACATCCTTTTGCCGGTGTGCGCTAAATGAAGTGGTCTTGCGCTTGATTTTGACAGCTTTTGTAGACAAATATATTCATAACATATAAACTAAAAAAACATGATGTTTAAAATGTATTAGCTGCAAAAGGTAATACACTTGATTTTAACAGCTTTTGTACACAATTATATTCATCAATTCTATTTTTTATTATATATTTGTTTGTTTAATCTCTGCACTTCATTCAGTGTTTGCTGTCTTTGTTTTGTATACAACAGAACAGAAATAGAAATAGAAATAGAAATAGAAATAGAAATAGGCTCCTTTATTAATTCCGTGAGGGAAACTGTTTTGTTACAGCAGCAAATAAGAGAGCAGCAACTGAATGAAATATTCGTTAAAAATGGCAAAATAATGCAAATATATATATATATACACAAAGAAAGGCACTTGACATAGAATAAAACAGAATAGAAAAAATAAAATAATAATGATAGAGACATGTACATGTGCATGTTTTCTCCCTTTTTGTGACTATAGCTCCCTGTAGTATATCCGTATGAGTAGTCTGTCTTCTGTAGTTGCTTGTTAACATCTTTTTTTTGCTTTCTTTGTTTATTGTGTCGCACCAAAACACCAAGGTATGTGAAAAAATATTGGCCAAAAAAATCTGATCATATAATTGAGGAGGTTTTGAGGTCTTTTAACCTAGAACTGCTTTTAATTTAAAGCACATGTGTGTGGTTTATTAAGCTTTCATTGTCATTTTGTGTCTTTATGTTGTATTTTAGCTCCTGTAAGTACTTTCTACAGCGTGTATACGGCAGATAGTAACGGTGTTTACTACCTAAACATCCTCTTGCCGGTGTGTGCTAAATGAAGCGGTCTTTAGCTAACTAGCTCCCCGGTTTTTTTCCAGAAGCGTCGGCAGACTCGGAGCTTGTTTACGGACGCGGCAGCCTCCAAACAGCTGAGTTTAGTTAAAAGTTAGCTAGCTCAGCAGCTAACACAGCCAGCAGACATTGTTTTTCTTACCTCCGAGATGTCATTTTTTTCACTTCCTCGCTGGCAGTTAGCAGTAGCTACAATTAGCTGGCTAACGTTTCCGACCGTTTCCGCTTCGATCACAGAATAAAGTGCTTCATCGGCTCACACCCGCTCAAAACGGGCACCGAAATCCAGGCATCGAAACAAAAATTTTACCCCAAAAAAAGTCTCTAGGCCTCGGCCCCGGAGACTTCACAGCAAGTCGATTATTGGACGTCACCAAACATGCGACAAAATAGAGGGTGCGCGGATTTTTTCACCCCAAGCGGCCGTTTTTAACCGCCGCTCGGCCGCGTTCATATAAAGCCGCAGCGCTCGGGCCGTCCGGCGAACAGCGACACATAAATTAAAGAGTCCTATCACTTTCTCTCCGCGCATGCGCGCTGACAGCTTGTTTTATGATTACGGCGGCAGAAGCGGCGAGCGGCGCGAAGCGTCAACCGCGGGGCCGCGCCGCGCGAGCGACAAAAGCGAAACATTCCGCAAGCTCACCGCGGACACCGCACAAATCACGTGATCGCAACAACTTTATTAATCACAAATAAAATAAATAATAATAAAATAAATGTACCTAAAATGTCTCAGCTGTAAAAATAAATAAATGAATAAATTTTTAAAAATCATCTTATTTGGATATTTGCTATTTTGAAGTGGTGGAATTCTTTTGGGTTTTTTTTTTGGAGTATTACCATCAAAATAAAGTTTTACTTCAAGCATCAGAAGTAAAAGTATCATGTTTTCAGAATTGTAGACACAGCACAATTCAAGTGATCACACAATTATATTCATCACAAAATCAAGTAAAATAAAATAAAATCGTTCTCCTTGAAATGTTTCTAAAACGTATCAGCTACAAAAATGAATAAATTAATAAAAAAACAAAATATAACTAAAATGTATCAGCTGCAAAAGTAATGCACTTGATTTTGACAGCCTTTGTGCTCAATTATATTCATCACAAACAAAAAATAAAATTATATTAAACATATTAAATTGAAAAATTATCTAAATGTCTCAGCTGCAAAAATAATGCACTTGATTTTGACAGCTTTTGTGCACAACTACATTCATCAAAAACAAAATAAAATAAAATGAAATACAGTAAAGTAAAATAAAATAAAAAATATTCCATTTTAAATTAATCGGGAATGTATCCGCTGCAAAAGTTATGCACTTGATTTTGACAGCTTTTGTGCACAATTACATTCATCACAAACAAACAAAAATTAAATTAAACTAAAAAAATATTAAATTAAAAAAAAATCTAAAATATCTCAGCTGCAAACATAATGCAGTTTTCTTCAGTAAAGGATCTGTTTTCCACAGTAACGCATCACGTTACTTTCCAGCCTCATTTTTTGACAGCTTTTTGCGCCACGCACTCTTAAGTTTGGCCCTCGCCGGTTGCCGTTTAAGCCTGTACGTGGCAGTCAGAGAGCCGAGGCTCCTCTCCTGCAACAACTCACTCACACAGACGGACATCCTGCGGTCCTGTCGGACACACGGAGGCGAGGACACTCTTTATATCACTGTTTCTACCTGCCGGGAAACGTTTCCACCATGTTCACCGTCTCGGAGCTGGTCGTGTTGCTGGCCGTCCTGTCCGCCACTGCGTCCGGCTACTTCGTTAGCATAGACGCCCATGCCGAGGAGTGCTTCTACGAGCGGGTCAACTCCGGCACAAAGATGGGCCTCATGTTCGAGGTAGCCGAGGGAGGCTTCCTGGACATCGATGTGGAGGTGAGATTAATCCCCGACACTACAAAAACAGCCGCCCGATGTCTTAAAAATACGTGTTTTTTGTTTATTTTTGCGCAAACCTGCGATTGTGACACTTTAGGCCCGTGCTAGCTAACGTTAGCCGCCGCCGTCAGTCTGCGTAACGTCAAGCGAAACTAGTTAATTGATCGCCATGAACTGTTTATTAATTAAACTGCTTTTTATTTGTTCTGATTAAAACGCTATTATTATCATATTTTTTCTGTTAAAGTGCGTGGCAGTGTTAATTGAATTATTCATAAGGATACAGGAAGTGCAGCGTTAGCATGATATCCGTTGTGCTAGCTAACGTTAACTATGTAGTGCTGTGGCATAATAAAAAATAATAATATTTAATAAACTCTTTGTATTTATTTTTCTGTGAAATTGCAGTGCTTTAACGTGCAGCTGAGTGTAATGTGTGCACAGATGTTGCTGCCATATGTTACATCAGTGGCACCTTGTCATTTATTATTATTTATATTTTGTACTATTTTAAGTTTCTACTATATATACTATACTATACCATCATTATTCTGTATTATTGTTCATTATAAAGCCATACACAATACTTCACTACACTATTCTGCACCACACTACACCATATTAAATTAATATTATGTTTATACTGTTGAACTATTATATTTTAATTTTTGCACCTCTTGTCTTGTAATGGTCATTGTTTTTAAGGTGTAAACCATTTAGTAATGATTTTACCCTTTATATCTTTTTACTCTTTTATTTTAAGTCTTCATGCTTTGTAAATCACTTTGAATAACTCTGTTGTATAAGATGTGCTTAACAAATAATGCTGCCTGCCTTACTATTATTTACTATAGCGCCTTATACTATCTTCTACTATTTTATGCCTTTTAATACTACTATACTGTATTATACATATATATTCCCACATCATCTACTATTTGGCAGCGGTTGAGGATGTATTCAGGTCATCTAATTTAGGAAAAGTACTAATACCCCACTGTGAAAGTACTGTTACAAGAAAAAGTCATGCATTAAAAATGTTACTTAAGTTCATGTAAATAAGTATAAGTGGGGAACATGTACCTAAATATTTAAAGTTAAAGTGTCTAATGCAGAATCTTAAGAAAAAAAGGAAAACAAAACTCAAAATATATTTACAATTTGTACCAAAAATAGTTGCCAATTATTCTTCAGTTAAGCTGTATTTGTATAAATGATTGGTTAGTTTAATTAAAGTAAAAAAAAGTAAAGTGCCTCACTACAGTACTCAAGTAAATGTACTAAGTTAAATTCATCTACTGCTATTTCTATTTTGCTACAATAAAAGACAACGAAAATAAAAGGTGGTCCTAGTGTTATATTCTTTTAACATGACCTGCTGCTATTAATCATGCCCTGTCACTTTAGTCTGAAACTGCTCTTGTGTGTTTTGTTTATTTCTACTCTTTTCTTTTGTACTTTTACTACAACTTTTTAAATGAATTAGCGTCTCTCTCTGTGCTGCTGAAAAACCCGAATTTCCCCTCTGGGACTCAATAAAAGCTCGTCTCATCTCTCTTGTTTTTTTAACACGTATGTTTTTCTCGCGTCCTTCTCAGATAACGGGGCCCGACGGTAAGCAGATTTACAAAGGCGACAGAGAGTCCAGCGGGAAATACTCGGTGGCGGCGCACATGGACGGAACCTACAAGTTCTGCTTCAGCAACAAGATGTCGACCATGACGCCCAAAATCGTCATGTTCACGATCGATATCGGAGAAGCCCCTAAAGGCCAGGACATGGAGACAGAAGGTACATAAAGACTCTGTGTGCGTGTGTGTGTGTGTGTGTGTGTGTGTGTGTGTGCGCGTGTGTGTGCGTGTGTGCGTGCAGAGAGAGGAAGAATCTTATATCTCCTGTACTTCAGCCTTTTTCTGTCAGGATCATGCAGAGTGCAAACGAGTCGTTCTCTCTGATCTTGTGTCATTGTTTGTGATTTTTTTCTCTTTTTGACTTTATTTCGGACACTCTGCTCCTCTTTGTAGGTGGTGACAGCTGGGATGGTAGGGCACAGGGCGAAAACGCCGTTGTGAAACAGACTTTTTGAGTTTGTGATGCACTGTAGAGCCTTCTCTAACCAGTGTTGTTTCCGTTGTTTAAACTAATATTGTGCATTTCTGCGATACGTAGGAGGTCGTGCTGTTTGCGAATGGTCTGACTTTGCACAGTGAGAATGTTTAGGAAAAACGAATGTCTCTGGCGATGAGAACGCATCGCCTGAGACATGCACAGTCGTTTAAGTGTTATGCATGTGTTGCATACCTCCGTGCATGTGTATTTTTGTGCACATTCACACAAGTTGCGGCCGATTGCTGATTATTACTTTTGCTCGTTTCAGCCCACCAAAACAAGCTGGAGGAGATGATCAACGAGCTGGCCGTTGCCATGACAGCTGTGAAGCACGAGCAGGAGTACATGGAGGTCCGCGAGAGGATACACAGAGCGAGTGAGTCCCGACTTTAAAGCCCACTTTACCTGCTTTTCTTTTCCAAAATGACGGGAGGGCCAGGGGCCGAAGCATCAGCCATGTCTCCAGGACTTCGAGACGATTCTAGCATTTTGGGAAATTTCTCTGATGTTAGGATGTTACTGTGATTTCAGAATGTTTTTAGGATTTTAGTACATTTCTCAAATTTCAAAGATACCCTGAAAATGTTGGTAAAATCCTGAAATTTTGTTGATAACACATGCATTCAAGGAATTTTGGAAATTTAAAAAATCGAATGATGATTTTTACATTTTCTGGCTGTGATAAATGGTATCATTTTTGGTGATTATTTTAAATAAAACATGCCCTCTAAACTTGTGGGGCCACAGATTTGGAGGGCATGTTTTCTTTAAAAATTATCAAGATATTCAAAGGGGAAAAAATTCAGTTTTAATCCTGTTCCGAATTATTTGTTGAATATATATTTAAACACTTGAACATTTGCCTGTAAATTAATTGAAAAGTCGTGGAAATGTGTCGGTAAAAATGTCCATGAACCCTTTAAATAAGCTCATGGACCGAGTTTGTCGTTTTGAGTTGAAATTAAAAAACTGTCTCTTCTCTTTTTTTTCTCTTTCTAGTCAACGACAACACAAACAGCAGAGTGGTGCTGTGGTCTTTCTTCGAGGCTCTGGTTCTGGTGGCGATGACACTCGGACAGATTTACTACCTGAAGAGATTTTTCGAAGTACGGCGGGTGGTTTAGTGCGATCTTAAAAAAACGATCCCTCTGTGTCCTCCACTGAATTTCTCCACCACCGAGACAGTTATCTACACTCTGGAAATGAGACTGGCAGATTTGAGTAAAGCCTACGTGAAACGGTCGGATCTCTGATGTTTTGTTCTCCTGTTTCCTGTTTGGTTCCTTCTTTATAAGTGTCACTAGTGTTTGTTTGGAACGAATGGCCAAAAAGGTTCTGGGATAGATGTCAGTTTAGATTTTTTTTGTTTTTGTCATTTGATAATTAAGTACAAATTAATTGCCAGTACAGTTTTGCCCGTGTGAATGACTGCGAGGCTCATCATTTTTTTAAGCAAAAAGGCAGAAGAAAAAGAATTAAAAATGCACATAAATGGACAGGCATGTTGAGTCTCCACAGGAGGTTGTAAAAATTTAAACGGGACCCTTTCGAGTGATAAAAAAACAGAATGCATTTGATTTTATTCCTGTCTTGAGATGCAGGAGGTTTCTGGTGTCTAAGCCGAGTCAGACGATGCACTGGCAGATATGTGATATCTGTGCACGGCGTCTACGCTCTCAAACAACAAATTGCACTCCTGATGAACGCGTCTAAATAACCGAAGGATTTCGGCTGCAGCTGGTCTTTAAGGGAAACTGTGCAGCTTCTAGCTCTGTCTGTTGATTCGTAGCGATCCATGCCGCGGGGGGAGGGGCTTCGGCGGGTTGCAGGGAAACGTTGCGACTCTCCACATAGTTCAGAAAAAGCTGTTTCTTTGGCTTAAGAGTTCACAAGTTGATTTTTAAACGCTTATTTCCACTTCGGCAGCGAGATCTTGAAGAGCTGAGGTTTTAAACTGAACTACTCGGAGGAAAAGTGTGGAGGAAAACTGATGTTACATGTCGACTGAGGCGGGCGGGGGGGCACGTAACGACTGCTGTGTGCTTTAGTTGCTTCTAGTTTAGTTCCTTTGTTGGGGTTCGGGATTTTAAATTATGATTGTATACAATTTTGAACTGTTTGTTTGTTGTTTTTTTTCCTGGAGCATATCCTGTGACATGTTTGGATGATGCTTTTCAAATTAAAAGCTCTTCTTTCCCCATTGAGAATAAAACAAACGTCCGAGGCTGCAACATTGCAGGTGCTGCGTGTCGCCGAGTATGCTCCAGTTTTGTATTTAAAAACAATCTTTGGTGAGCTCTGGCAGGTAAAAACTGCTCTGTACACAGTCTCCTTTTTGTGATTACAAACGAAATCTGAGAAATGGATCTGTACAAATGTAGAATGGTTGTCTGTGGAAAAAGCCCCAGGTTTCATAATAAAGCCAATATTCTGTACAATTACTCGGATGTCTTTTTAAACAGGTGGTGACGTCGTATTGAGAAGCAATTTTTGGAGCTCAGGACCGATGGGATAATTGTTGAATTAAACTAAAGTTGGTATTTGGCAGTTTTTAACAGCTGACAGCAGCGTATCCATGTAAAGAATAAAATTAGCCACTTAACAAGACGTGGCCCAAAAATTTGTAAGAAATTTGTGTAGATTACATAAAATTATCTGAAAATAAAAATCAATAAAATGACCCAAAAAAGTCGTGAAAAATAATTTTTCTGGCTATTTTTCCTAGTTTTGATCATATTCATACCATTCTACCCCCTTACTTTAGTTTTTATTTATTTATTTTCTATAATTTAAGGGTCATTTTTGTCACTGGAGGCGGTGTCAAATGGAAGGTTATAAGTTTTTTTTAAAGGTAAAAATGTCTAGAAAGCTATATAATTATAATTTATATTCTAAAATAAGTTAGAGAAAAATACTTTCTGTGATGAAACATAATTTTCAGTACATTTTGGAGCCATTTTCTTGTTTTCGTTTTCTTTTTTGGTCTTATTTTTGGGTTATTTTCTTGTAACTTTTCTTACTAACTATTAACTTATTTTTCTTACCAATACTTTTTTTTCAGGTTTCAAAGTGTGAAATAGTTTGTGAAAGACAACTGAATGTACAAGAAAACTAGTCGATCCAGGTTTCAAAGGGTTAACGGCTGCTTTTTCAGTACAGGTGGAGGTGAGGCGTCGTTAATTTAATTCGTTTTACTCGTTTTTCCTGTTATGATAAAAATGTCTCTGAAAGCACAAAGAATCTGACGCGACCTGTTAAAGAGGACCGATCTGATGGTAATAATACGACTGTGTACTTTTACTTATAGAAATTTGAATACAGGACTTTTCCTTGTATATAATATGTATCGTAGTGTTTTTACAATGTTCTGTTGCCACTTTAAAATAAAAGAGCTGCAGTAGTGGAGAATAACTAAATGTTTCTACTTGTTCTGTACACAAGCATAGATTTGTAGTAGTAGCATTTAAGCATAAATTACTTCATACTACATAAATACATTAAAGAGAAAAATGCTGTACTTTTTCTTCATTACATTTATTTTACGAATTATAACTTTGCCTGTTCTATATTTAGATTCTACATCCAAAAACATACGATCAACTTCTACATTATGATGAATTTTTAATGGTTAAATGTCTTATATACATATACAAAGAGGAGAAAACTAAGCAGAAACAATTAAAATGCTGCCAAATATCTAATAATACAGCACTGAAAGGGGCATTTCACATATTGACTTTTTCTTTTGATATATTTTTTTTCTCTGCTGTAACAGAAACACCAAGGTGGAAGAAATTAAAGAAAAATATAAATTAATAACTTTAGTTTAATTTATTTTTCTACTGTAGCAGATACATCAATATGAAAGGCATCAATCAGTTTTATTTTATTCTTCTATTGTAATAAATGCACTATTAGATTAAAATTAAATTTATGTAATTAAATTTACTTTTATTTCATTTTTCTACAATAACTGATACACCTATGGTGGAAGACATTAAAGAAATAAATTTAATTGAGTTTTATTTTATCTTTCTACTGTAATAAATACACCAATAGTGGAATATATTAAAGAAAGGCATTTGATTTTTATTTTTTAACTAACAGAAAAACAAGAAATACCTTTTTCTGATGTAACAGTAATGGTTCAAAACAAACAAACAAAAATGAAATAAATTTTTTTTTTTTACTGTATCAGATACAACAATTGTGAAAGAAATAACAGAAATAAATTTCTTTTTATTATTTTGTATTATATTTTTCTACTTCTACTTTTTACTTCCTTCAGGTATATACACCAACAGCGGTATAAAGACAAAAATAATTTAATTTAGTTTTATTTAATTGTTCTACTTCAGCAGAAACACCAATAGTGGACGAAATTAAAGAAAGATTATTTATGTTTTTAAAGCAACGAAAAAAATATAGTTCTTACGCGGAACGATACTCGTGACTGCACTTCAGTTCCCACCCGGCTTGTAAACATCAGCGCACCCGGAAACGGGAGCAACGTGGGGAGCTAGCGGAGCGGTGGCTAACGACATTAGCTTAAAAATTAACTAAAACTCAGTTTAATTAAATATTTCCAACATGGAAAACACGACAGACGGGACGTGGGACAGTTTACCGGTTAAACTCAACGACGGGATTTTACAGACGCTGAAGGAAGTGAAGTTTACTCACATGACACCTGTACAGGTAAACAACAACAACAACAACAACAACATTTATTACGACTGAATCAACATCTAACGTGATTTCTTGTTTCTTTGTGCTGTAGTCTGCTTGTATCCCGCTGTTCATGAGTAACAAAGACGTGGCCGCCGAGGCGGTGAGTTTTACTCAATACATTTACTCAGTCTGTGTACAAGTACCTCAAATAACAAATATCAACATTTGATGCTACTTATGACTCCGCAACAGGGTTATTTATTTGATAATATTTAACACTAGTTACATTGTAGATTCAGTTTATTAATATAGAAATAATCCGCTAATAAAATTATTCTATATTATGTTGAATTGTAAGTGAAACTACTTTATTATTCAACTAAAATAAATCTATTAGTACGCTTAATTTCTGTTTTGTGTGATTTTTAGGCTCTTTTGTCATATTTATATCTCTATGCTTTTCTCTGTATACTGAATCTGTGTTATGTTCCTTTGTTAAATTATAAAAAATATTTTTTTATCTATTGCAAAAAATAATTAAAATAAAACGTAACTATGTTAACTATAATTATATTCATTTTATTTTTTTTTCTACTTCAAATATACAATGGTGGAAGAAATTGGAGAATTAAATTTTGTTGTTATATTTTTCTACTGTAACAGATGTACCAAGAGTGAGAGACATTTTTAACATAGTTTTCTTTTTTTTTATTTATGTAATTATTTGTTATTTTCTTAATTACTGTTCCTTTTTTAAAATAATTTATTTTATTTGATCTTGGTTTTTGTCACATTTAATTAGTTTTTATGTTCTCGTTTATAAATGTCATATTTTGTGAAATGTTGCGTTTTGAAATCTCTTGAAATTAATTTATTTTTGGTTGGTTTACCTCTTTTTTAAGAATTATTTATTTTTTATTTATTTATCTATTCACTTCTTATTTTCTTAATTACCTGTTGCCCTTTAAAATGAATTTATTTCGTGTCTCACTTACGTTTTTTCTCACATTCACTTTGTTTCCGCGGACTTGTAGTTGTTTGTGCGGTTATTTCTGTTTGATTGCTGAATGCTGAAGGTTGAGTGCAGCTCTGGAGATAAATAAAGAAATAAAGAAATTGGGGGTAGGGTGTATATTGTACTTTTTCCAGTTGAATATTGGATTTATTACATTTTCACGACTTTAAATACCTTTTAAAAAGAAAAAATATGAACACAGGAAATCATCACAGATGATCAAAAACTCAGTTTATCATCATTTCTACAAAAAAAGGACTAAATTCAATAATCAGAATAGTTCCCAATCATTTCCTTTAGACTAATTGATTAATTGCTTCTTACCTTCTTGAGGATGATTCAGGATATTTGGAGTTTTCTTCTTCATCGCTTCCTGCAGCTCACAGAGCGTCGTTTGGTTTCAGGTGACCGGCAGCGGAAAGACGCTTGCGTTTGTGATTCCCGTCATCGAGCTGCTCCTGAAGAGAGAAGAGAAGCTGAAGAAGATGCAGGTGAGGAGGAAGGAGGCGTTTACTGTACGTCCGGAGGTTTTTGGTCTCCTCGAGTGTTTGTCTGTAAGTTTCCGTCTTCGTGTCCTGCAGGTCGGCGCGCTGGTGATCACTCCGACGAGAGAGCTGGCTCTTCAGATCAGTGAAGTGATGGATCAGTTCATCCAGAAGTTTCCTCAGTTTACGTGAGTTCAAAGTCACAGAAGAAGACTCGCAACAAACCTCCACCTGTTTAACCCTTCGAAAACTGAGCACATGGCTCTGATTTCTTTCAAAAACTAAATAAAAAATAAGGCATAAGAAGAAATGACCCAAAAATTTGCAGGAGATTAGTAAAACTTTTAAATTTAAAATAAAAAAAATCAAGAAAAAAAGAAAAATGCCCGAAAAAAGTGTTGAAAACGTGAAATAAAATAAATAATTGTGAAATAAAATATTACATATAAAATCTCAATCTAGCATAATTTTAAATATTTAATTATAATAATTATAAGGTGAGTTTTCTAGATATTTCCACAGTTTTTTTTTTATAATCCCTTTTTTAAGCTCATTTTTTGCCACCTTTTACTAATTTCTTAAAATTTGCAGGACATTCATTCAGCCAAGTTGCTGATTATCCTTTTTGACTGACTCTACACCTGAAGGCACCGACGTCACTGAAAATTAAAATGTTCACATTTACACCAGATTCTGACTCACTGGGCTGCATTTTGGTCGCCTTAATACATAATGACGCAGAAAAAAAAGAATTTAGGAAAAAACATCGTAGAGTTAGAATAATCAGGGCTGTTGTTTTTATTCATTAAAATTCTTTGTGTTTTTAGGCAGATTTTACTGATCGGTGGAACCAACCCGATAGAGGACGTGGAGAAGTTCAAGGAAAAAGGGTACGTACCAGATTCTGATCCCTCAAACATGCATCGAATTATTTCTGGGTGTCATTCTGGGCTTTTGACTCTGAATTTGTCATTTTGACTATTTTCCACCTGATGAGGTCATTTTGACCATATTTGGCATATGGAGGAAATACATGCTGTTTCCACTAGGTGACCTGTCACAGTCAATGTAGCTGCTGATCATAGATAATAAAAAGAAAGTCTCCTTTGCTTTAAATATGTAAAAAATAATTCATTTCTTGTATTTTTTTCTTTGTATTTTTTTCTAAAAACATAGTGGCATCATGACAAAAAACTGGCATCAAAAAGGTTAAAATTCTGAAATTTTGATTTTTATGATTAGGACTGAAGTTGGTGAAAAAAATAACCAAAATTAGAATAATATTAGTGTATCATATTTTTAAAGCTTGATTTTGAAAAGCGCGTTTAGTGCACAGAGCGATAGAGTGTGTGTGATATTAAAGAGGGCCCTAAAGGGTTAAATGAACTGTACGGGTAAGTGCAAAAGTAAAAGATTTGGCTGAAAGAAGAAAAGGAGACTTATCTTTTGTAGATCCAGCAGAGAGCAGGAGTCCACAGCTTCATCCCAGCAGGACAAACTGGTCTCTGAACCAGATTCAGACTCTGAGCTCCGCAGATCAGCGCAGCGATCACTCTCTTTTCAGAAATACGTTTATATATATTCATATTTTACGTGCAAAGATTCCCAGAAACTGGGTCAAACTTTCACTCCTCTGTCTGTCCTCCTCCGTTAGTTTGTCCCCTTCCCCCGACTCACAGGTGTTTCCCATTTACGTCCTCACCGTCCTCTCCCGTCCTCACCGTCCCACCGTCCTCACCGTCCTCTCCCGTCCTCACCGTCCTCCCGTCCTCTCCCGTCCCGTCCTCCCGTCCTCCTGTCCTCACCGTCCTCCCGGCTCTCTGTGACAAGCATCAGACTTTTCCTGTAAAATTATTTTTGGCGCTTTTTTGACTTCATTAGACAGCACACACTAGTTTTTTTGTTTGTTTGTTTTTTTTTTTTGTATTTTTAAATTATTTTAGGTTTAGAAATGTATTTTAAACATGCTGAATAAAATGGGAGAATAAAAAAATAGTCCATTTTTCAAACCACTGGACCAGCAGGACGAGTGTTACATTTGTTTGTTTGTTTGTTTGTTTGTTTTTGTTTGTTTGTTTATGGGTTTTTTTTCGGGTTTTTTTAGGGCAAACATTGTGATTGCGACGCCGGGTCGTCTGGAGGACATGTTCAGGAGGAAGTCGGACGGTCTGGATTTGGCGAGTTCAGTCAAGAGTCTCGACGTGCTGGTTCTCGACGAGGCCGACAGACTTCTGGACATGGGCTTCGAGGCCAGGTACGCAAAAAAAAGGAAACATTTAGAGTCTCGCAACATTTCAAATAGATGTACAGTTTTTTTTTTTGTAATTTAATTCAAAAGGTTAAACTTTCATATAGTTCATATTCACACATGAATTAAAATATTAAGCTCTTCTTTGTTTTAATTTTTAATGATTATGGCTTATAGCTCATGAAAACCCAGTATCTCAAATTATTACAATATTTCCTAAGAAATTATTTTATTACTTTTGTTTTTAACTATTTTAAATATTTTTTTGTTATTTTTATTTTTAATTAAATATTTACAAAACAGAATTGTCCACCTTCTGAAATGTACGTTCATTTATACACTCAGCACTTATTTTGGGCTCCTTCAAAACAAATTACTGCTTCAGCTGTGGTTTACTGAACTAGACCAAAGGATACATGTATTTCTACTGTTTGAATAGTAATTAAATATTCTAATATTTTATATTATTTATTCATTTATTTTTATGTTTTTGAGTTGTAGGCCATAATTATCAAAATAAAAAATGCTTAAACATTTTAGTTTAAGTGTAATGAATAAAGAGTATATTAAATTTTCTCTTTCTTTTATTTTATGTTCTTAGGGCATCTCTTTAATGTATTTTATAGTGAAACTATAATTTCACATTTGTGGACAATACATTTTTGTAAATATTAAATAACTGATGGAAAAAAATGAACTTTTCAGCCATTTTTAAGATGCACCTGTAGTTACATGTAATTAAATTTTGTGCTGCTAACAGAATCTCTGTGTGTGTGTGTGTGTGTGTGTGTGTGTGTGTGTGTGTGTGTGTGTGTGTGTGTGTGTGTGTGTGTGTGTGCAGTCTGAACACCATCCTGGGTTACCTGCCCAAACAGAGGCGGACAGGTCTGTTTTCAGCCACGCAGACTCAGGAGCTGGAGAAGCTGGTTCGAGCCGGTCTCAGGAACCCGGTACGCATCACCGTCAAAGAGAAAGGCGTCGCTGCCTCCGCCGCCGCCCAGAAAACTCCCTCCAGACTCTCCAACTACTATACTGTGAGTCTCACACACACACACACACACACACACACGTTTCACATCAAACACCCAAAAATGAAAACGTAATGACACAAAAACTCTCGTGTTGTCGTTCCAGATCTGCAGGTCAGAGAATAAGTTTAACAACTTGGTGGCGTTTTTAAGACAACGCAAGCAAGAGAAGCATCTCGTCTTCTTCAGGTACGCTGAGCACTGTCTGCTGTTATTAACCCTTTAGGGACTGTTTGGTGCATTTGACACACTTTAATTCTCCGTTTTTTAAGATAATTTTGCCTGTGTTCATGCGTGTGATATAAATGTAGTCCAGATTGTGTATTTTTGTTAATGTTTGAATTTGCAGCTCAGCTCCTACAATAAGTCTAAAATACACTGTGGAAACTAAATAGTTACATTCAGACTGTTCAGGTCCAAAAATGCTCCATTGAAACCCATTCAAACTGACATTTTTGATCCCACAGCCATCAGAGCAGAAAAACAGGACTTGTATTATTTCTGGGTGTCATTCTGGGCTTTTGACTCTGAATTTGTCATTTTGACTATTTTCCACCTGATGAGGTCATTTTGACCATATTTGGCATATGGAGGAAATACATGCTATTTCCACTAGGTGACCTGTCACAGTCAATGTAGCTGCTGATCGCTGACGGATCCCAGACTGTCAGCAGCTACACTCACACACTGACATATCCCAGACTGTCGTCATAAAAAAAATAATGCAAATTAAAAATTGCATGTAGGCTGGTGAAAAAAAAAAATCTAAAAACAGTGGCATCATGACAAAACCTGGCATTTAATTCTGAAAACTAATAAATATTTGATACCGATGTTGGTTAAAAAATGAATGAGAGTAGGAAATCATATTAACGTATAACATTTTTAAAGCCTGATTTTGAAAAGTGCGTTTTGTGTGCAGTGATGAGTATTTAGATTTGACACTGCACAAAAAAAAATAATGTATAAAAATGAATGTTGCTGCTGATCATTGACACATACCAGGCTGTGATCATCAAAACAAAAATCTACATAGCATGTAGTATACCGAAAATTAGACTTTTTTCATCTAAAACACAGTGACATCATGACAAAAATGTGGCATTAAAAAAAAAAAAAAATAAAAAAATACATTTTTGACATTAATGATTAGGACTTTTGTTGGTTAAAAAAACATTCTTTAAAACATTAATTAATGAAAGTAGAAAATAATATTAATGCATAATTTTTTTTAAAGCTTGATTTTGAAAAGTGCAATTTGTGCAGAGAGTGATACGAGTGTGTGTGTGATATTAATATTTTGTCGGTGGAGTTTGGTTATTGACTGACTGGTTATTATCCGCTCGTCCGTGTACGCAGTACGTGCGCGTGTGTCGAGTACTACGGTCGAGCTCTGGAGACGTGGTGAAGAAGGTCACCGTCCACCTGATCCACGGCAAGATGAAAAACAAACGCAACAAGATCTTTGCAGACTTCAGAGCCCTGAAGAGGTGAAACTCTGTTCCTCGCACAGTTACAGTAAATCTGTGTGTAATCTGCACTCTGTGACTCTTTTATAATCTCTAATCCCTGCGTGGTGCTGCAGTGGGATCTTGGTGTGCACAGACGTCATGGCCAGAGGGATCGATATCCCCGATGTGAACTGGGTGCTGCAGTACGATCCTCCCAGCAGCGCCAGGTGAGTCCGAAAAGTTCACTGTCTGAAAACTACATGAACGGGTCGATTTATACTGTTTGGCAATTTATTTATCTATTGTCTTAAAAAAATATAAGAGGAAATTATAATTACATTTAATTCATGATGTTTAATTATTTCTGGATGTAAAAGGTAAATTTCATTCATTCAATCATTTTTTAAACTATGTTAAAAAAAGATAAAATAAAATTATAAAAATTTTATTAAAAATTAACTATTATTATTTATTAATAAATTTGTATTGTAAATATTTTGTGTGTGTGTATATATATATATATATATATATATATATATATATATATATATATATATATATATATATATATATATATATATATATATAAATATATATATTCTCCTTTACACTTTATTGTATTCTATATACTTTTTGGTTTTTATTGGATTAATGTTTGCTGATTAGTTATTTTTATTATTTTGTCTGTATTTTTTCATGTGGTTTTCTGTAAAGTGTTTATTTAGAGGTTTTTGTTTTTGTTTTTGTTGTTTTAAAGAGGAGGGGGTGTTTATGAGCCTCTGGCTTCTTGACCTCTCCTGACACTTTTTTTGTTTGTTTTTTAAATCTGGATTTTATGAAATATTTAATTGTCTGCTAATAAACTAAACAATAAATCAAATTATTAAACACATAATTTTGTTCGTTAAAATCTTTGTATTTTCACAGCTGCTCCCTGTGGTTATTATCAGATAAACGAGGAAAAAAGTGTATTTATTTGGGACTATTTTAATCCGTCTGGTGCTTAATGTAGATTTCGGGCAGTGGCACATTGCCTGATGTGGATTTAAACTTTCTCTACATATACTTACTTCACTTCAGAGTTACACATGACGGGAGTTTAAAGCCAAAATTCATTTGAAATGACCCAGACTCGGACTTATTTCAGTGCTGCTGAGTCTTGATTTTAAGAGTAATAAAGAGGTTTGATAATTATTAATTATAATTTTACGAATGCTAAACTGTATTTCTTTCTTTTGTCTTTGTCTCAGTGCATTCGTACATCGATGTGGACGTACAGCACGAATCGGCAATCAGGGAAACGCCCTCGTCTTTCTGCTGCCGATGGAGTCGTCGTACGTCAACTTTTTGTCCATCAACCAGAAAGTGAGTGAATTTCTCTCAAACCTGAGTTTGGAAACCATCATTTTTTTATGCCCGCTCTTTTCGCCGGGTGGGTCTGTGTACGTGTGAACTGAAAACTGACCTGTCTTTTCATGATGTCCTCAGTGTCCACTGGAGAAGTTGGTCCTCACAGGGGAAGTTGTGGACGTGCTGCCTAAAGTGAAAGCCATGTCTCTGGCAGACCGAGCCATGTTTGACAGAAGCATGAGAGCCTTCGTGTCGTACGTCCAGGCCTACGCCAAACACGAGTGCAGCCTGATCTTCAGGGTCAAAGGTCAGAAACAGACACTTTACATCACACATTCAGCTCTGCAGTTTGCATGAAGTACAAACAAAACAATCTTTGCTGCATTTTTCTTTTGTCTAGATCTGGATTTTGCCTCGTTGGCGCACGGCTTCGCCCTCCTGCGCCTGCCGAAGATGCCCGAGCTGAGGGGGAAAACGTTTCCGGATTTCATAGAGACGACGGTGGACACGGACACCATCCGCTACAAGGACAAGAACAGGGAGAAAACAGAGGCAGAAGATGCTGGCTGAGCTGAAAGACAGAGACAAGACTCCTCTTCCTAAAAGGAACTTCCTGAAGAACAAGGCCTGGTCCAAACAGAAGAGCAAGAAGGAGCGCCGGAAAAAGAGGTCGGCCAAGAGGAAGCACGAAGAGGTATTCACACTTCACGTCCTCTGTTTGGTGCGTCATTTAGTTGCTTTTATTTACGAATCTCCTTTTTTTATCCTCTGTGTGTCCGCAGGGCTCCGACGTGGACGACGAAGACATGAAGGAGCTTTTGAACGACACTCGCCTCCTCAAGAAACTAAAGAAAGGTCAAATCACAGAGGAGGACTTTGAGAAACAGATAACAAGCGGACCAAAACACCAACCAGACGGGCCCTCGGGGGACGAGGAGGCGTGATCACCTGTATTCAGCGTGTAGAGAAAAGCAGAATTCAATAAAACCTTTGACATTTGTTTACCTTTGGAGAAAAGGGTTTTTATTGAGTTATAAATAAAGCTTGATGAGTTCGTCGCTGACGGCAGACGGGGTGAGGACTCCCAGGTCGGTGAAGAGGAGGGTGATGAGGGACGGAGGCGTGTAGTCGATCATCGGATGCTCCTCCGACAGGTTCTGTACCGTCTTCAGGGTGTCGGCTTTGTACTGTGGAGCCGAGGAGAGGAGCGGTAAAGAAAAACTCTAACAGAAATATAATCCGGATGTGAATTTCTCTGCCGGCGTTCGTACCTTAAATTTATCAGGCACGTCCTGCTGGTTGAGCGGATAGAGACGGACAAATTTGAAACTCTCTGCCACGACGTAGAAAGGCTTGTTGTGAGCTTTGGAGCACACGGCCATCTGATAAGTGCCGATCTGCAACACGAAAGATCAAATATTTAAGCCTGTGCATCACGAACGGAGGAGAAAAGTAACAAACTTACTTTTATATGACTTACAACTTTATTTTGTCAATATGGAAAAACATCCTGGTTCAATAATCAGTGTTACATCCGTCCCGATCGTTCATCAATAACAGGGTTCCCAATTTATTTATCTAAAAATAAGGCCTTATTTGGTTTTAAATCAACTTGAATTAATTTTTCAAAACTCTTAAAAATGCTCAGACATGAGAAGTAACATTTTATTTTTTTTTATGTTGCATTGTAAAATCTCAATGTGATCCACTCCTTTTCTTTTTTTAAATAATTTACTAAATTCATTTTCTTAAATTTGTCATTGTATGAATCACACATGCAGACTGAGACGCACAAAATCATCCAGATATTTTCCTTTTCTGTTGGAAAACTTATCCGATTCTTCTATGATAACATCATATGTTTATTGTCGTCCATGTGCTCCACCGTAAAACAGGATTTTTTTTTAACATTGTACGTGTTGGACCATCGATGCTAAACATACAAACAAATTTGACATATCCCAGGCTGTCATCCTAAAAAATAAACATATATTTTGCAGAAGTTTTCCATCTAAAAACATAGTGGCATCATGACAAAAACCTGGCATTTAAAGGGTTAAAAATTTGAAAATTAATTAATATTTGAGATTTATGATTAAGGCTGAAAAAAACTCAATGAAAGTAAAAATTAATATTAATAAATAGTATTTTTTAAAGCTTGATTCTGAAAAGCGCGTTTTGTGCGCAGAGCGGTACGAGTGTGTGTGATATTAAAGCAGGCCCCGAAGGGTTAATTTCTTATATATTAAAACACATTCTGCAAAATGGGCTCCCTTCACTTCTGATATTTAATAAAATAATGTTGAGAATACTTTTACTTAAGTACTTAAATGCAGGACTTTACTTGTAATGGGGTGTTTTCGCGTGATGGTTTCTATGTAACGTAGCGATCTGAACAGCGATAACTGAATATTATTGATGGACTCTGGACAGTTTGAACAAAAATACTCTAAATCGATATCTTTTTTTCTTTCTGGTTGAACTTGTTTCGTGACGCTTCACTGAAACTCACCTTGTTGATGATCCCTCCGCTCTCAACGACCCCCTCTGCACCAACAATAACAAGGTCTACTTTCTCCAAAACGTACCTGCGGACACATCACACAAACGCTTACTGCTGAAATGTTCACGCTGACGACGTGAGACGGCGTTTTAAACTCGATAACGAAGATATTTACCCCACAGCTGCATCCAGCACTACGGTCACAGGGACGTTCAGCTTCCTCAGAGCGTCTGCCATCTGTCGCCTGCACAAAGACAAGCTGGTTCAACCACTCTGTGTGTGTGTGTGTGTGTGTGTGTGTGTGTGTGTGTGTGTGTGTGTGTGTGTGTGTGTGTGTGTGTGTGTGTGTGTGTGTGTGTGTGTGTGTGTGTCCTCAGAATAAAACACAGTTTACTGACACACAGCTCGCTCACCCGGCTGAGTCAGGCTGCGATTCGGTCACGTAGACAGAGAAGCGCTTCTTCTCCTCTACGGCTTTTTCCAGAACCCGGAGGACGACTCGGGAGTACGAGTGAGTCAGGATTTTCTGAGAGAGGAGACATCAGTCACCGAGCTGCCGAAATACTGCGTGTACAAACACCGAAGTACATGTACCTGTGCTGCACCGTCCGAATACTGCCGACTCACAACTACGTGTCTCTCTGGAGGACGACGGCGACCTTCAGTCACGCAGCACTTTTTAAAACTCAGAGCTCAACTTCTTCAACGTCACGCAAACAACAATTACAGCGAAGGAGTCTGACAATTAAAATCTATGTTCTTCCATCGATGGTCACACAAATAGCTGTTTACATAAAAAATAAATAAAATAAAGTAAAAAAAAAAAAAAAAAATAAAAATGTAATAAGAATCAAAGACATAAAAGATTTTAGTGCATAAGGAGAACAAAAAAAAAAGGAAAATGTAGGAGTAAAAATTAAAATATATCTTCTAAATAATTTAAGACTTTAATATCAATATTTTAAAATATTTTTAAAAATATTTTATTTGTTTTTTAATGCTTAATTGTTGTGTTTTCATTATTTTTACTTTTATTTATTTATAATATATTTTTGTATGTTTGCTGTTATTATATTATCTTCTGAGCTTTTTTTTTCTGTCAAAGTCCTTTGAAAGCTGAACATAAATAATTTTACTTTATATATATATATATATATGTGTGTATATAGCACCTTTAAAAACAACAAAACAAAGCAGAAATGGGACACACAGACACCGATTCAACAAGAAACTCAGGTAGGATTCAGATAAAATTAAAACCAGAGGTCAAATAATGCAAGATGCAGGACGTAAAATATCAGCAGAAAATAATCTGAAGAAAAAGACCAAAAACAACAACAGAAGCAATAAAAGTAATAAAATAGATCAAACATACATTTATAAGTGAAATAAATAAAAACATTCAACTCAAAAACTGAACGTAAAAAGATTCTGATCTCGATGAGACTTTTTGAACTGAAACATCTTAACAAACAGTAACTTTGTGCTAACGAGCGTAAAAAATAAAAATTAAAATACTTACAGCGCCGTCTTTGATGAAGGTGTGACAGAGTTTAGCAACTTTGCTCCGGGACATCGAGATTTTCTCCAGAAACAGTTCTCCTCTCTCCTCCCTCACCTTCTTACAGCGAGACAGATCCTGACACACACACACACACACACACACACACACACACACACACACAGATACTGTAATCAGATACTTTGGGTATAAATTTATAATAATTTTCAAGAGCAAACTCAATTTCATTTTTAGAATTTTGGGGTATTTTTCCCTCTGATCTTCTTATGTCAACTTGAATGTACTAAAATAATGCTGAAATAATATTGTGTGAGTTATAGAGGAACTACAGAGGAACGTTCCCCAAACTGTCAGGAAGCAGCAGCTACAGAACCGTCCCTAAGTCACGGCTCTGCTGTGATCTCTGCACATTTACACCAAACATCAGATATCAGTTTATTCTTTCAGCAGAACCGAGACTCACGACACCTGAACTCAAACCGCGTCCAGCGTGTCCTCTCATCATGTCCTCTCATCATGTCCTCCTCTCATCACGTCCTCTCATCATGTCCTCTCATCATGTCTACTGCAGTATCTGTGCCTGAGTGGCCGCGCTGAAACCTGACAACAGGTTTCAGCGCGGCCACGAGCGGTAAGCAGCTGCGTTTTCTGTCACAACGAGCACAGAAGTGAGTCCACGTCCACTGCATGTTGTAGAGTGGAGAGGAGTGAGAGAAATGACGCTGGAGAGAAAAGAGATTTTTGAACTATTCAATTGTTAACTGAAAAAAAAAAAAAAAAAAAAAAAACAAGCCAAAAAAGGAAAGAAAACATAAAATGTTCTGTTCTATATCTGTTGATTTTTTAAAAAATTAGTTTCTTAATCGGAAAAACTGACTGATGGGGAGACCGCAGATACTGCAGTTTTTGAGCCTCTGGTGTAAATATTCCTGTTTTTGATGACACAAATCTTCTTTGATAATCTTTGTAGATTTTTTAGCCCTTTTTTAAAAACAACACGTGGCTGTGTCAAAACACAAGTACACTGACCAAAAAGGTGTAGGCTGAGCTTTGCCTATCCTTCTTAAATTAATATCTTATGTCAACTCATTAAAAAAAAAACATTTTTAAAAAATATCATTCATTTAAAAAAAGGAAAAAAAACGTATATTATGGATCTAGATTAAAAAGAGAAAAAAAGCTTAAAAGCCTTAAAAGCTTCATAGTGATTCTGTCTTCAGATCCAGTATTCACAGGCTGTCAGCGCGCGCGCGCACACACACACACACACACACACACACACACACACACACACACACACACACACACACACACACACACACACACAGCGGAGAGACAGTGAGATGAGAGGAAGCTGATATCATCCTCGTGTCCCCTTTTCGGCGGATTTTTCCGCTGCTGCAGATAATTTTGTCACCTTGTAATATATTAATTTTGTGAGTAGGCTATATTAAAAACCGCCAAACCGCGGCACACGCACTGGCACCTCCAGCACCTCCTGGCAAAACTGCAGTGGCACAAGCACTGGCACCTCCTGACACCTCCTGGCACCTCCCGGCAAGTCTCGGCAACCAGTGGCATCTGCTGCGACTGCTAGCGGCACCTAGCTGCGGCATCTGGGGGTGCCACACCAGGTGCCACAGTTAGGTGCCGCTGCCGCAAATTGAGCTTGCTGTCTCTCACACCTTTGCTCAGCCTGCTGCCACCATGACTCAGCAGATAACGGGTGGATGGATGTTTTTAGACGCCACATTAAGCGTCAGTTTGTTCGGGTGCATGTTGGCGTCCCCTCACCTGGTGCTCCAGAGATGTGAGACTTATGAAGCGCAGGAAGAGCTCTCCTCCCGAGGACACGGCCACCGAGGAGTCGACTCCCGTCAGGCAGTCTGTGGCCCCCGTCAGGCTCTCCCTCAGGCCCAGGATCGTCTCACCTGGAGGTGAAAAAGGCTGCGCGGTTCACCAGAAAAGCTCAGGATACTTCCACTTCACGACCTCTCAGAGGCAAATATTGTTTTCTTTTTTTTAAATTTTATTTCAGCCGGAAAATTCACAAAAAAGACAGTTATAAAACTTTTCTTCAAGCCTGTTTTGGAGATGATGATTCACAACAAAATCAAGTGCTTAAAGGAAATTAATAAAAGTACAAGCCAAAAGATGAGTCAGCAGGTAAACAAGACGAAACACAATGATAGATAACGTTTAAAAAAAATAAAAAATAAACAAATTAATTGATGAAGACAAAAAGGGGAAAAATGTTCAAGGCAATTTCCACAAAATTCCTAATTAAGACAGTCATCTCTATAATGTGAAGGATATTTTAAATCAAAATCAAAGTCCCACTTTGATCAATGATCAATCAGATAAAGAGAGAATTGACTAGTTCAAGAAAATAACCTAAGAAAATGTTGCACATTTAGTTGTGATTTATCTTCTTTACACAGAAAGACATTAAAATTTCCATGTGAAAATTATCGAGTGCCTTCTCCAGCGGCCGTGTCTCTCACAGGCATTAATTACTGTTGCCAAATAAAAATATAAAAATTACAGAACAAAACAAGCGGGGGAGTGTTAATATTCACATTATGCACAGGTTTTATAAAGTCAAACCAGAAAACTCTCCTCCTTCTGAAGCTAAATAAACTTTTTTAAAAAAAAACTCTTGGATCAGCTGGAAAATGCAACATCACAAAATTGAATGCTGGGCACTATGAGAAGTTTTTTTTATTATTATTTTATTTTAGATTATATTTTATTTTACTTATTTTTACTTCATTTTTTGTTATTGTACTGCACTTTTTTTTTTATTGTATTGTATTTTATAGCATTTTACTTTCTTTTATTTAAGTTGACTTGACCACATTTTTTTATTTATTTATTATTATATTTTATTTTATTTATTTTTATTTTTACTTTACTGTACTTTCTAATTTTATTCTATTGTATTGTATAGCATTTTACTTTCTTTTATTTATGTTGACTTGACCACATTATTTTTTTATTTATTATTATATTTTACTTTACTGTACTTTATTATTTTATTCTATTGTGTTGTATTTTACTTTATTTTTTATTTAAGTTGACTTGACCACATTTTTTTAATGTATTATATTTTATCTTATTTATTTTTTTTATTATATTCACTTTACTGTACTTTATTTTATTCTATTGTGTTGTATTTTACTTTATTTTATTTAAGTTGACTTGACCACATTTTTTTAATGTATTATATTTTATCTTATTTTTTTTTTATTATATTTCACTTTACTGTACTCTCTTATTTTAATCTATGTGTTGTTATGTTTTACTTTATTTTATTTAAGTTGACTTGACCACGTTATTATTTTATTAATTTTATTTTCTTGTGTATTTTATTTTACTTTACTGTATTTATTTTACTGTATTGTATTTCATTGTATTTTTTATTTTATTAGTATTGCTTTGACCACGTCATTTATTTATTTTATTTTTACTTTATTTTATTTGACAGACGCACACACCTTTGTCTCTCTTGAGGAACTCCAGCAGGGTCCGGATAGCCGCCACAGCAGACGCCATGTCCGGGTCTTTCCTCATCTGAGCCCTGAAATACTCCACCAGCTCTGAACCGGAGACACAGAAAAAAACAGAATATTTAATAATATTACCCCAACATTTAATCAAAACAGGTGAACTGGAAACAAACGTACCTTCTTCATTCATCGTGAAACCACCAGAGAGCCTGAAACTGTCAAAACAAACAGCGGGGGACGTTTCCCTGACGTCAGGCCGCCCCAATTTAAGACCAAACTCAGAATTACCTTTTAAAATAAAAATTTAAGGAGCACCTTTCAGAGTGGCGTCGTAAAAAATTAGTTTTAAGTCGGTTTATAAAGTTTTATTAGCAGTATTTGGGGAGTTGCACTGTGTTAGCTCATCTCGCAAAGAGCAGCGTGTCGACGCGTCGCGGAGAGATGACGCAATATGTCGTGCTCCCTTCACTTGCCCTCGGAAATATTGGGGGAAAAAAATAATTTTTTAAAAATATTTTTTGTAAAGATTTTGTTAAAATAAAAAAAAAAAATAAAATAAAATTTAAAAAAGTAATGTAGAAACGGATCTTTTTTACTTCTATTATTATTATTATTATTATTATTATTATATTCACACCACATTTGCACTTCGTATTGCAACTGCTGAAAAAATTATTATAATTATTTTAATTGTGATTATTGTTATTGTAACTATTAATAATAATGGTTATTCTTATAAATCTTCATCATTGCTATCGTAATAAATCTTATTTTGTAAATGGTATCCGTAAATAAACGTGACCACAAGGTCCACATTCATTTATTACAAACTGAAGGCAGTAAAAAAACAAAATGTAATTAATAATATAAAATATTAGTATTTTACAAAAAATATTTTTGATAAGACTAATAATAATTTGTTTTTGATAAATCTTTATGAATTTGATAAAAGCCAAAGACATCAGAGAGCCCTAGTTTTGTTTTTCTGCCATAGTACTTATACTTTTAATACCGTTTTGTTTTTCTGCCACTGTATTTTTTTTTTTTGTGTAAATTCATGTTCTTAGTAGTACTTTACTACATTTTTGATGCAGTACTTTTAATTGTCAGTTAAGCATTATATTAGTACTTTTACTAAGTACTTTTTAAATTCAGGACTTTCACTGTGTTCAGTAGTTCACAGCTTTAACTACATTTTCAGTGCAGGACTTTTAATTTTCCAATGAGGAGTATTTTTACCGTAGAAAGTAGGCTTATTTTCACAATGTGGTATTACTACTTTTTTATTTTTACTGTGTAGTAGTAATAATTTTAACTACATTTTCAGTGCAGGACTTTTAATTATAAGAGAGTAGGCTTTTTTACTGTGTAGTAGTTGTGCTTTAACAGCTACACTTTCAGTGCAGGACTTTTAATTATAAGAGAGTATTTTTACTGTGTAGTAGTACAGCTTTAACTACATTTTCAGTGCAGAACTTTTAATTGTAGGTGAGCATTTTTACTGTAGAAAGTAGGCTCGTTTTTCACAGTGTGGTATTAGTACTTTTAGTAAAGTAACTGATATAAATACTTCCTCCTCAGCCCTGAAGTAAGTATTTATCTGACTGTCCCTGAAGTTTCGCACCAAACCCGTGTAGTTTTTGTCAGTTTGAGGAGGATGGAGGAGCAGCAGCAGCCTCTTTGTTCTCCTCCTCTCTCAGCAGGAGTCACATCTGTCTCCTCGGTGCAGCTGCAGCCTCCCCTCCTCCTCCTCCTCCTCCCCCTCCTCCCCCCCCCTCCCCTCCTCTCTCTGCTCTATCAGGCCGCGCATGCGCGGTGCGTCCTCTGTGCGCTCTACTGTTTGCATTGTGTCTGAACTGAACTGCCGGCTGAGCTTTAAAAATATTAAACCCACCGCGGCAATGTCGGGCAGGTCGGTCCGAGCGGAGACCCGGAGCAGGGCGAAAGATGACATCAAGAGGGTCATGGCCGCTATTGAGAAAGTACGAAAATGGTAAGGAGGAGAGAGGAAAAAAGCGGGCTTCGTTATCTAACACGAGAAAGGCTCGGGCTTGTTGGGGGAGGAGAGGAAGGAAGGAGACGGGATGAAATTGAAAGAAAAACGGATGATTTGTGAACGCGGATTCACGGCAGATGTACTTGCAGCTCAGGTTGCACCGGGGCGCACTAGTGCGGTGCACCGGCTCAGCCCGTCGTCTGGCCGCTTCGTTTCAGACGTAAAACATGATGTACCCGGGTTTTTTTTACTCTCTCTAAAAGGGTTGAACCCAGAAGCCATTTCGATGCAGTCACATGAAGCCATTGCTGCCCGCTGTTTGAGCTCGGAGCGGGTGTTTTTTTGTGTTTTTTTAACGGCAGAAACCTCCGATAACTGTCGACTTGGAAACAATTTGACGACGGCGCTCTTGAGTCGGAGTAGTTTAGTCCGTCTGGAGTTTTAAATTAAGCGCTTTGAGTCGCCCTTTAGGTCCGGGAGAGAAGGAGGCTCGGTGGGGGTTGGGAGAGGGAAGTAGGCTAACAGGAGTGCATGGCTGAACACGTAGTGACTCAGTCTTAACGTTTAACACCACAAAAACACACTTTAATTCACATTTAAACACACAAACACACACACATATGTCGACAGTATGTTTTGTTCATTTTAGGTGTGTAACTCCGCCCGGTGGTAGAAATTATGAGGTGTTTTTTTTTCTTTATCAGGTGGTTTAATCAAACGTCCCCAGGTCAAAGTCAGAAGTTTTAGTAATTTTAAATTAACGGTCTTTAAAAATGTCAAAATAAAACACTTTCTCAAACTCGATTTTAAGCTTTTTTTTGATAACGATTTAAGTATAAATTTTAATTTTCTAGCCATTTTGTTTTCTTTTGCAGTGAAGCCTAAGCTAACACTGAATCCAAAAAGTTCAATTTACGGTACTTAAGTGCAGTTTTAAGGTAACTGTACCTGAGTATTTTAATTTTATACTGTTTTACACTACATTTTAATGGTCTTTTAAAGATAAAACACATCGGTTAAAGTTAAAGTTATTCGTAGAACAGTTTAAGTATACATTTATTTTTGTTTTTGCTGTTAAGTTAATTTAAGCTTTTTTGACAACAATTTAAGAAAACATTTTTATTCTTTTTCATTTCAATTATCATGTAAGCATACTCTGTATGCCTCTAACTTATCCAAAAAGTTACTTTAGATTGACTTACATATATTCAAGTACTGCCCTGAAGTAAAGTTCTAGGGTAATTGTACCTGAGTATTCCTATTTTTGACTACTTAAAATGCTACATTAGTATCAGTTTAATGTACCAAAAATAAAAAAGAAAAATACTAATGATTTAGTGAGTCTTCCATTATTGTATATCATTACACTAATGTGAAAGTAGCATTTAGTTGATTAAGGAGGAGCCAAAAAAAAACTTCATATAATGTAAATTTATCTTTATGTATTTACATAATGGAGTACAAAGTACAATATTTGCAACTAAAATGTAGAATTACAGTGTAAGTAGAAGTTGGTGGCTGGAAAAACGTTTAATTTAACAGTCATTAAACAGTCATTTTGATCAAAATGAAAAGTAACTCAATTTTAAGCTTTAAGCCTTTTTTTGGGGTAAAATTTAAGTATACATTTTAATTATTTTAGGTTTATCGTGAAAGCTGTATCCTTTCAAATGATCCAAAAAGTTACTTTAGACTGACTAGTACATTTACTCATTCACTGATACCACTATATACTGAAATTTTACCAAATTTTAGGGGCAAATATTGTATTTTTTACTCCACTACAATCCTTTAACAGCAGATTTAGGTTGTACATAAAATTGATTGCTTATGTAAATATATATAAAATTAAATATATATATATATATAATATAAAGCACTTTTACCTTGATATTTTAGGCATATCAAATTGATACTTGAATGCCATTTTTAATGTATGACTTTAGATAAATTAAATCTGCCTGCAGAGAATTAGTCGATTAGTCAAAGCACACACAACGCAACAATTTTGATTTACAGGGTGGTAAAATCAAACCTCCCCAGGTCAAAGTCATGAGAACTGGTGATTCAAAAATATTTTTTAATTAACAGTCATCTTTTAAAAATACAACACAAAGTCAAACTTGATTGAAGTTTTTTTCCTAACTACTGCAGTTTTAAGGTAACTGTACTTGAGTATTTCAGTGTTGTACTATTTTATACTGAAATTTTGCTACATATTAATGGCCTTTTAAAGCTAAAACACATCAGTTAAAGTTAATTTTAAACTATTTATACAAAAATTTAAGTATACATTTTAATTATCTCAGGTGTTTATTTTTGTTTTTCGTAGTAAAGTTAATGTGATATGACACTGTATCCAAAAAGTTACTTTATATTGATTTGTAGTAGTACATATACTAAGTACTGTACTCTTAAGTACTGTTTTAAGGCAGTTGTACTTACCTTCTTTATACTGAACTTCACTTTAGTGTTACATTGATGATAAATGATATACAGATACAGGCAATTTTATATTGTACTTTTTACTCCACTTCAACTTTTTAACAGCTAATTTAGATCTTACATACAAATTATTGCTAATGTAAATATATAAAAATGAATATATGAACTCATAAGAACATGTGATTTTGTATGATATGTTATTACTGCAGTGTCTTATTGTCAATTCTAGAATATATGTTAATAAATTTAGAGCTAAAAGTAGTTGATTAAATGATTATTAGTTATCACAAAAAATAACAACAGCTAACAAATTAAGACATTTAAACATGCCAACTTAGGCTTTTCTAATTTTACAATTTTCTAACATTTTATAAAATATATTTTCTGAGGGCTGCAACTAACAAATACTTTCATTATCAGTTAACGTGCCAATTATTTCTTATTGATTCGTTTTGCTCTATCAAACGTCAAATGTTCCTAAAGCCCAAGGTGGTTTGTTTAAAATGTATTTTATCTGCTGTAATTTAATTGTATTCAGAGGCATAATGAGCTTTTGGTAATCAGTTGTGATTTTAGAGTCTATTTATTATTAACATCATATGTCTCCTGCTGGGATAATCACAATATTTTCCATTCACAGACGCATATTAACTAATTTATTAAGCAAAAAATGCAATAACACTCACTGGCTCCGGACTCTAAAATATGATAATTTGCTGTTCATCTCTGCTTAATATCATTTTAAATTTAATATATTCGGGTTTCGGGCTGTTGGTAAAAACAAGTAGTTTGATGATAAAATAATTGGTTCTGGGAAATGGCCATTTTTCTCTTGTCTGACATTTTATGGTATTAAATTAACTGATCCTTGAGTAGAGACCCCAAATGTATTTTTCTTTTAAAAATCTGACTAGAGTCTTTTTTTTCAGGGGCTTTTTTTTTTTTTTTTTTCACATATTTTTTTGCTTTTTTTTTTTTTTTTTTTCTTTTTTTTTTTTTTTTTTTGGGGGGAGATTTTTTAATATATGGCTTTTTTTTTGAGCTTGTTTTTTTTTTTTCAAATTTTTTTTACACATTTTTTTTTTAATTATTCTCCTTTAAGACCATTTTTTTTTAGAAAAATGGGTGACTACACTGTCGGACACCAACGTCCCACAATTTTTAGTTTACAAGTTTTTTTTTTTTTTTTTTCCATTTTTTTTTTTTTTTTTTTTTTTTTTTTACGGTTTTTTTTTTTTTGGTGGCAATTTTTTTTGTTTAATTTGGTTTGGGAGACGTGCCAGACGATTTTTTGTCGACCCCCCCCCCCCCCCCCCCCCCATTAAATGGTTGCCACCTCTCATGACGGATCATCGCCCGTTTCTTTGCCAGACGATTTTTTTTTTGTTTTTACTCTTGTTTTTTATTCTTTAATATTACTCGTAAAATTTATTGTTTTTTATAATCTGGGCATGTTTTTCCTTTTTTTTTTTCCACCCCTTTTTTTTCGTTTATTTACCCCTTTCCCGGGAATAGGTGTTTGTTGTTATTCAGTAAACCTTTGAGGTGTTTATTCGTTCTTTTTCTTTACTTTTTTTTTGAATGAAATTTTTTTTTTTTTTTTCATCAATTTTTACGCTCCACCCCCCCCCACTTTTTTTCCGATTTTTTTCCTTTTTTCAGGGGATTGATTCATGCCCCCCCAGTAATAACCGATGTGCATTTACAATAAAAACGAAAATCCCTTCTGTCAATCATTTACAGGAGATTTGGAATATCACAGAAGATCTAACACAAAAATACATGTTAAATGCCTTTAGCAAATTATTTGTGAATATCAAAACTGAGCGTTTCAGATTGCAACATCTATATAATACAGCAAGTTCCCTGCAAACTTTTTTTGTCAAGTGAAAATTTGCATGTATTTTTTCTTCTTGTTTTGCGAAAACGGTTTTCGTTAATTTAAGAATAAATTTGTTATTGTTTCAAGGTTTTTTCGTACTTTTGGTTTTAAGGGCATTACTGAGTATATTAAATAAACCGATGTGCATTTTCAATAAAAACGATAAATGCTGAAATAAGATATTTTGGAATATCATAGATTAACCAAAAATTGGTTTAAATGCCTTTAGCAAATGTTTTATTTTTTTTATCTGAGCGTTTCAAACATCATTACAGCAAGTTCCCTGCAGTTTTTTTGTCTTTGAATAATTTGAATATTTTTTCTAGTAGATGTTTATTTAGAGATTAAATTTGGGACTTTTTTCTGGTTGTTTTCGTACCTTTATTTTGAAGGCAAGGACATTAAAGGTGCGATTTTTTTGCTGAACGATAGTTAACGTTTTTCGTATCCATAGAAGAAAGGTAAACCCTTTTCTTAATTTATTTCTGCCCCCCCCCCCCCCCCTTTATTTTTCCTTCTTATTGTTTTTAACGTACGTAGTTTTTGAGTCATCGTAGAAAAACAAAAATAAGAAGAACGGTAAAGATGACTGAAATACGGTCCGAGGTTGACGACTCCAGAGAGACAGCTCCTCTCCCGGGAATGATGGACATGCACGGTACGTACCGAAAAATCCTAAAGTGATGCTTTTATTTTTGTCAGCAAATCCCCGACAAATCCAAATTCAGATCCTTCCTGAAAACCCGCCTTTTTAAAAACTGGCTTTTATTGTGAGATTGTTCAGTGTACTTTTTTTCTGTCGTTGTTTTGTTTGCTGTCAATTTTTCATGTTGCTTTTTTACTTTTTGTACAGTGTATTTGAGTTCCTGTAAAAAGTGTGCTTATAAATAACATGTATTATTATTATTATTATTATTATTATTATTATTATTATCATTATTATTATTATGAGATCCCCTAAAAAGTCCAATCAGTGTATTAGTACGTCTCTACGATTAGTACGTTTAATTTTTTTTTTTAGCCATACCTGATCCCTCAATTTCATTGGGAAAAATGCCTAAAAACTAAACATATGCTTTTTTTAAAATTTATTTAATTTTATTAAATTTTTTGGAAAAAGCTGCTACGATCCTAAAGAAAAAGCCTGAAATCTGGAGGGACTGGTTGCTTTTTCTAAATACAGCGACATCCTCTTGTCAGACACCTTTACAGTTTGAGACGCTTGATTTTAGAAATCCGCTGCAGCACCTTAAAGTGTTAAATCTGGCTTTTCCTGCAGACACACCGAGCTTTTTATTTTGAGACGTTTGTGCCCATTCCTCCGGCAGGGTTTTATGCAAACTATTTTAAAAAATGACAAATTCTAATAATAGAATACACAACTACATAAAAAAAGGTTTTGTGTCTTAACCCTTTCACACCAGGATTGTCATCAGTTTTCTTGTGCTGCAATGAGACACAAGCATTTAACCCTTTAAAAACCTGGGGAAGAAGACAATTAACAACTTCATAATAATTACCTAAAAATTAGCCAACAAAAAGAAAATTAGCTGGAAATTAACAACAAAAGAAAAAAACAAAAAAAGGAGAAAAAAGGAAATTAGCGCTTAAAAATTACAATAATTCTGTAACACAAATTTTAAAAAATGACACTATATTATGATAGTTTAAGTTGTTTTCTGGTCATTTTTTCCCTGCTTTTGCAAAAATAGTTTTCTATTAATTTCTTGTAATTTTTAGAAATTTTCTTGTCTAGCTGCTCGGTGTCTTTTCCCCCCACGTTTTCAAAATAAATCAAACCAGTCTGATGGGTCCGAAGGTGAGAAATGTGTCTCAATACAGAGCAAGAAAACTGACGACGATCCAGCTTTCAGTTAAGACCAGTATCTGAAAATCTCACAACGACCAAAAACAACTAACATGACTTCATCTCTCCGTCTTTTTAGATGATAACAGCAACCAGAGCTCCATCGCCGACTCGTCTCCGGTTAAACAGGAAAACAGTTGTAGCACCAGCCCCGCCCCCGAGCCCACCGCCACGTCTCACCGCGAGAGCAGCGAGGCCAAGACTGACCAGAGCCCGGACAGCAAGAGGGGTCAGACACGCGCACACATCACATTTACTCCCCGCTGTCGTTCTTTCTACCTCAGTGGACGTGTCGCAGGCGGTAGAGAAGCTTTACGGCTGATTGGACGAATGATGAGCCACTTCCTGTTTTTGATTTGCCGCTCTAATTTTGTCTCAAATCGTCACAACAGAAAACACAAGCAGCGAGAGAAAACGAAAACGACAACTTCCCCGTTTTCAGGCGTGAATCTTGTTGCAGCTTAACATGCTGGTCTCATGTCTCATTAACCCTTTGAGACCTGCATCAGTTTTCGTGAGCTGTTTTCAAATATCTTTCATAAGAAACTGAAAAAAATTTTGAAACCAAAGAGAAAACTGATTTCTGTCAAAATGTAGTATTAAAAAAAGAGTTACTCAGCAATTTTCATGCAAATGACAAGAAACTGGTAAAAGGTGACAAGAAAGTGAAGCTAAAAAGAGAGCAAGAACAAGAAAATAACCCAAAAAATAGAGAACATTTTCAGAAAACTCTATTTCTGATTATATATTTAAAATTATGTTAGATTATGAATATATATATACTTTTTTTAACTATTATTTATTTTATTTAAATTTTTTCAGGATTTTTTTCCAGGTAATTGACTTGTTTGTTTTTTTCCCTTTTTTTCTTGGAATTTTTTGCTAATTTCTAGGTAACCGTCTGCGTAAATTTTTACAAATTTCTTGCATTATTCTGTGTTTTTTTTTTTAAAAAAAAAAATCAAGCCAATTTGCTGAGGTTTCAGAGGGTTAAGATACCTACAAAGATTTATAAAACACTTTCTGCTCGTCACGAGCCTCAACTGAGTGCTGTCATATTCACATTAAGTGTAGTAAGTATGTCTTAAACACCTTTACAACACATATTTAGAACAAAAGTGTAACAGATAAATCCTGCAGTTACTTCTCACCACCACATCGTGTCATTAAAGCGTCGGAAAACAGCCGTCAGCAGCTACAACACGCCTGTAATCTAGTGCTCAGTGCTGCTGCTGTGTTTACTGCAGATGAAGAAATGCGCTCCTGTTCTGATTTATTGATGTTAAATTCATCCTCAGGTAAGACCACCCCGTCATCAGAGACCTCAGAGAGAGCACAAAGTGCCAAGAGAGACAGTCTGTCCTCAGGAGACAAGGACTCTTCAGACAGCAAAGCCACTCAGGTACAAACACGTCTTCAAACACGCACAAAATTACAACGAAAACCCCAAAAAACCCCACTTTATTTTTTCACTTGCTTCTAACGTAATCTGGTTGTGCAGATACTAAGTTTTATGTGTCCGTTAAATTTCACTCGTTGAGATTTCTATTAATTTTTTTTACTAATATTATAATTCTACTATATCTATATATCTCTCTATATCTATATAGTATCTTTCCAGAAAAATGGCTCAGTTAAAAAAAAAATCAAAAAACAACTGTTGACAGTGAGTCTGTAGAATAGCCACAGTTATCAGAAAAAAATATTTTAATTTTATTGGAAAAAGACACTGCTACCTAAATTTTCAATTCTGCGAGCATCGCAGACAATATTATTTTTCCTTCACTGTATCGATTCGTTGTAGGAATGATGGAAAAATTAATCGATCATTAAGAATTTAATCAATCGTGTGAAATTTAATCAATTTAACCGATATATGGCTATGAAATGTTGCTTTGAGCTTTGATTTAGGGGTAAAAAAGGCATTTGGTTTTGTTTGAAAAAAGCAAAGTTTTTATGTTTGTTAATCGATTGTTAATTTTAGCGATTAATTATTTAAGGAAAGTGCTCATAATTTGTGACCCTAGTTTGGAGACAGAAATCTCAAATTCGGGACAAAAATCCCAAAATAAACAAAATTCAGCCCATTTTATGAGCGTTGTTACACTTTTCTCTGTAGCTGCTGCTTCTACAACTATAACCGCGCTGTGTTGCCCCCGGGGCTCTCTGTGAATGCTGAATGGATATTTATAGCCACAAAGATGCAGCAGGACCTCGAATAAAAGCAACATGTCCTTGGAGCATGTGCGGCACAATGTGCCTTTTAATAAATGTTAAGTTGTAAATATTTCTGCACAGAAACCACCAGGCCTGAGCACTGCTTTTTCTCTCTGAGCTCCCGTTAGTTTCCACTGTCGGCCTTCGACCACAGGAGAAGTTTCAGATCTGCATCTTTGTCAAAAGACGCCACTGAAACCTTCGCACTTTAAACAGTGTCTTAAAAACTATTGCGTGTATTATGAAGCCACTTAAATCATTACTCAATAACAAAACCATATTTTAGATGCAGCTGAGAAGTGTGGCACTTAATAAACTATAAAGACAGTAACAACTAAATAACAGTTAAGGAATAAATTTTTTTGGGAAAAAAAAGCCTGATTATTACAACTGCATATTTATTGTGGAAATGTGATTGCATAACATAATTGTTTGAATTATAAATTTATAATTTAAATGTAAATAAATTTTATTTGAGTTTGGGTTCCTTCAGGCTTTTATACTAAATAAAATAAATAAATATTAAATTACATTTTGCATGTTGTTAAAACCTTCTTAAAGTCTGAAATTCAGTTAACCCTTAGGGACTGTTGGGTGCGTCTTACATGCACACCATTTACATTGTTAAAAATAATTCCCTTTTTTGTGCTTTGTGGGGTTTTTTTCCTCATCAAAAAAAGTGTCATCATGACAAAAACCTGCATTTAAATGTGTATATTGTATATATAAATAATGAATATTGATATTCGTGATCAGGACTGATGTTGTTTTAAAAAAAATACCTTAATGAAAGTAGAAAATCATAGTAATGTATATAATTTTTTATAGCCTGATTGTGAAAAAGTGCATTGTGTGTGCGGAGCGGTGTGAGTGTAATATTAAAGCAGGCTAAATTACATTTTGCGGATGGTTTAAAGGCTGTAAGCTCAGCTTGTCAGAAAAAAGTCGTTGGCGTAAAAGTGAATAGTAAATTCTGTGTTTGCTCGTTTTCACAACAGAAGTGTGTATTATTCCTACAGACGCGTTTCCCGTGTTTGACGTTATGATTTTTCTGGTAGGACCTAGAGGAGGAGGCCCCGCCCAGCAAGAAGAGCAAAGTGGAGTCCTCGTCTCAGGACTTTGAGGAGAGTTAAATGTTTGGGGCTGAGTCATTCCTCTCCTCCTCTCCTCCTCCCTCCCTCTGCACCTCCCTCCGTTAACTCTAGATAATTTAGGGCTAATGGATGCACCGGCTCTCCTCTCACCACCCCACCTCCCCTCCTCCAGACCAAAGGGAGAATGGACGTCTCTCTTCCTCCTCTTCCTCCTCCTCCTCCTCCTCCTCACACTCCTCTGCCACAGAGGGAGAATGGATATTACCTCTATTCACTGGTCCCCTCCGTGCTTCCTTCCAGTTTCTCCACTTTTTCACTAATGCCAAGAGAAGCTCTGAACCGCCGGGGGCCGCGGTCCCCCTCCGTGACCAGGGGGGCGCCGCCACCGTCACCCGAGCCCCACCCCCACCCCCAGCCACCGCCAGGCCAGACGACAAACACTGACCTGCATCTGTGACTAGAAAGAGTTAACACTGGGGATCTGAGATTAGGACGAGGTTGACTCCGGGCGCCGCTCTGAGACCCGTTTTTCTGCTCCCGGTTCAGCTCAGGATGAGGCTGACCTGGTCTCAGATCGGCGGCGGCGGCGGCTGAACCTCCACCCTAAGACCACGTCACGTCAATCCTCCCGATTCGCCTCCTGTTAGACTAATGTTCTATATTTGTTTAGGAAACGTTTAGGGTTTTTTTCTCAGGAGGGTCAATGCACTGTTATGGTATGTCACAATCGATCACAGATAGATTTGCTGCTGTAGTGGAAGTCTTTTTTCTCTATCCATGAAAAGTTCTCCAGTCATATTTTTGTTTTTTGAGTTAGTTTGTGGTTTGTAGAAGATGAAGAAGAAGAAGAAGAAGGTACTGGTTAAGATAAACTCTCGGATAAGTAGTGAGGACAGGTAGCGTAGATCCTGAAGGTGTGCCTTGAGTTGCTACGATTAAATTTTAGGTCAAGCAGGTTTTGAATTTTGGTGCCATGTTTTGTTTTGTTTTGTTTTTTTGCCTTATAATCATCACTAATTAGCATGATCCAATATTTATTCAACTACAACACTTTTTATTTGAAGGGATAGTTCAACATTTTGGGAAATATTCAGAACAAAGGGAAACTGCTTACCTGTTTTTTTGGGGTATTTTTTGCAAATTAACCCCATAAAGAGTTTTTTTTTTGTCAGCCAGCCCAGAAGGTAGCATCGCCTGGTTCCTGTGATAAAAAGCCTGTGGGATTTTTCCATCGGATTTTGGATTATTCATTATTTAGGGGAAAGACCTTTTGTATTTCACATGTTTTTTTTCTTAAAAATGAACTGGTTGCATAAAGGTTCACTTGTGTCGGGCTAGTGCAAGCCAAATTAACTGCAACTCCCTTTGTTTTTTTTGTTCTTTTTCACTTCTTGAGGGAAAAAACGAAACTTTTTGTGCAGATTAAACAAACAACATAACGTGTTCATTAGTTTAACCCCTTACATCCTGGATCAACATGGCTTTTCTTACGCTGCGTTCAGATGCCTTCACGAGTATTTAAACCGTCGAAATCTGAGTAATTTGGTTTGCAATCTTTTGAAAACATTAAGGAAAAAGGGCAAATAGCAAAATGTGCTGTAAATTTCAATAAATTTGTAGATTTAGAAGATTATTTTAAAAAAAAGCTTGGGAAAAATGTCATGAGAACTATATTTATAATCATGACAATTAGATTTTAAAATTATCTTATAGGATCATTATTTTAAGCAGCTTTTTTCCAGGTCTTTTTTTTTTATATATTTTACTTCTTTTTTTTTTTAAATTTCCAGTAATTTTCTTGTATTTTCTAATAGTCTCTTGCAGTTTTTTTCTTCTTTCTTTGCCTTCTTCGTGTGTTTTTGAAGTTAAGTTCCTCAGGTTTATAACTGTTAAAGGTGCTGATTGGCTGATATTTTCCCCCTTTGAACAGAACCAGGCTGACTGTTTCCTTTTTTCCAGTTTTTATGCTGAGCTAACCATCTCCTGGCTGCTGTAGCTTCATTTTTACTGCACTGACATGAAAAGTTTTTTTCCCAAAATGTGGAACTACTCCTTTAAAACGGTTTGAGACTGGAATTTGAACACTACCCAGAAGGACTTACTTTTCTGGTTATTTAACATCTGCAAACCTCATCATTCAGAGTTCCCGGCCGCTGGTGTGTTTGTGCTTCAGCTGGAGTTTTTTTCCTTCACTCTGACGTAGAAACAGACCAGTTACTGGGACTGGTTTCCCACCATCATGACTGGTATTCAATCACGTCTCACCTCTGTTCATGTTCTGCGTGTCACTACTTATCTCTGACAGAAGGGTCCGGTGTTTTTAGCTCGAGCGTTGGTTCTGATCCCCCTAAAGGTGCTGTCTATCGGCTGAATCTATACACGTGTGGCATCAAGCAAGCTCTCGGTTTTTGTGCAGATTTGTGCAATTTACTTGAACTTTATATATATATTTAGTGCGGATTCAGACCTGTGACCTCTAATGTACAACCTCACACACGTTCAGATTCAGTTTCATCAACATTTACTCGCAGATACAGATTGAAATCAATTGAATCACTGCAAACCAATGACTTCATGACGTAACAGGGGCTATAAGAAGTACTTTTACGACGCAGAATTACTTGATCCGATTTCAGCAAATCAGCATTCACATGGATGGAGAGAAAAGAAATTTTTTAAATTGTCTCAGTTTAGAGGATGGATTAGCATATACCTCATTCCCAGTCCAGCAGCGCTGGAACTTAAAATGCTATTGTATTGACATTAACAGTTATAAACAGCATTATGTACACTCAGTTTTAAAAAAATCTCACTTATGTTGTAGCTTTCACCTGATTGAGCCGATTGCTTATAGTTTGCTCATAACTGTGTGTTTAAAACAAAAAAAGAGCTGTGAGATATAAAATCTTGTATGTTTTTTTTTTCTTGGGACCATTTTGTTTCACTTTAGATCTTGTACAGATTTATGGTTTGGTTTGACTTATTTATTCCATCAGTAGTGCTTGGTTTTTATCATGTCCAATGGTTTGTTTTCTTAATAAAATTCACAAAAAGATTTTGTGTTAGTCTTCAATGTTTGGAAGGAAAATAATAGTTTTAGTTTTTAAATCAAATTGGCTCGATTACTTTCATGGAGGGAAGTTAGAGGGTACAAGTGGCAAAAAAATTACCTAAAATTTAGCGAAAAAAAAAAGAAAAATAGACATACATATCAGTATATAGATAAAATAGTTAATATAATGATAATTATCATGATTATAAATATACTGATGTTTTCTCAGGAGGGTCTATGCACTCTTCTGTATGTCACATCAATCACAAAATGTGCTTTTCAAAATCAAGCTTTAAAAAATATACATTAATATGGGTTTATGAGTTAACTTTTTTAACCAACTTCAGTACTAATTATAAATATCAAATATTCCTTATTTTAAGAAGAACTTTTAACTCTCTATGTTTTTAGATGAAAAAAAATATTTTCAATTAACTATATGCTACTAAGTTTTTTTTAATTATCACAACCTGGGATATGTCAATGATTAACAGCAACATTGATTTTGATACATTATTATTTTTTGTGCAATGACAAATATTCACACTCACACCGCTCTGCACACAAAATGCACTTTTCAAAATCAAGCTTTAAAAATATTATATATTATTATTTTCTACTTTCATTGAGCTAATTTTTTTAACCAACACCAGGTCTAATCATAAATATCACATATTCATTAATTCAAACCCTTCATATGCCAGGTTTTTGTCATGATGCCACTATGTTTTTAGATTCAAAAATTAAAAAATATATATTATTTTCAATATACTACATGCTAAGTAGCTTTTTTATCTTGATGATGACAGCCTGAAGTATGTCAGTGATCAGCAGCTACATTGACTGTGACAGGTCACCTAGTGGAAATAGCATGTATTTCCTCCATATGCCAAATATGGTCAAAATGACCTCATCAGGTGGAAAATAGTCAAAATGACAAATTCAGAGTCAAAAGCCCAGAATGACACCCAGAAATAATACAAGTCCTGTTTTTCTGCTCTGATGGCTGTGGGATCAAAAATGTCAGTCTGAATGGGTTTCAATGGAGCATTTTTGGACCTGAACAGTCTGAATGTAACTATTTAGTTTCCACAGTGTATTTTAGACTTATTGTAGGAGCTGAGCTGCAAATTCACTGATTACACTCAAATACACAATCTGGACTACATTTAGGACACATGCATCAACACACACACAATTATCAAAACATGAAGAATGAAAGTGTGTAAATTGCGCCTAACAGTCCCTCAGAGCTAAGTAAGGTCTTAAATGCAGAGCTTTGAAGTGTCCTGTAGCTCACCTGGTAAAGAGTCCTCAGCAGCACACCATGTTCGAGTCCACCTGTTGACCTTTGCTGAATGTCCTCCTCTCTCCCTCTTTCATACTATCTGTCCTATCAAATAAAGTCCAAAAAGCCAAAAAAATCATCTTTAAATACAGGACTTTCACTTGTAACAGAGTGTTTATACAATGTGGTATTAATACTTTTACTTAACATCTGAGTACTTCTTCCAATATTGCAGCTTAAGTTAAAAGAAAAAACAAAAAAAAAAACATAGACGTGTTTGTTTTTCTTAGTATTTCTATTGGACTGTTGAGGAGTATACAGTACATAGAAAACAGTGACATTTTACACCACGTCAACATCTGTAAAATAGCTTCGTAACCACTTCTAGATGGTGCCTGAAATAGTTACATATATAAAACATTACACTGATAATTAGACGCATCACTTATAAAGTACACAATGTTTTTAAAGTCTATACAAATGGGCTTTTTTTTCTCCTTATACAATGTCTTAATCTTATCAACAGGGCAGAAAAATAAAATGTAGTCCACATAAAAGCTATCTTTAGTCTCATGGCACTGTGTACACATTTATCAGAGCCAGGCCTCTGATTAGTATTTACAGACTCAACGGTTAGTCACGTCATGTATCATAATACACTGTTACACTGGAAGATTCAATATGATCCAAAATTGTGCTCAAGAACAAGATAAGTCAAATGCATGTCGCGATACACGGTTAGTTTAAAGGAATAGTTCCACATTTTGGGAAATTCGCTTGTTTGCTTTCTGGCAGAGTTGCATGAGATGATTGATGCCGCTAATATCTCTCTATGAAAGGAGCAATCTGCAGATTTATCATTGTGCTTTAATATATAATTTTCTGCCAGAAAGCAAAAAAAAAAACAAAACAGATTTCACAAAATGTGAAACTTAATCTTTAAAGAGGGCAGAGCGAAAATCACTTTTTGTTCAGAATCATAAAGTTAAAGCGCTGTTTGTTTTAAAGAATCTTTAAAGTGGACAGTGCAAAACTACAAAACCCTGTTTACATGTACACAGATGCTGTTGAAAACGGATATTTTTCTATGTTTTGGTCACCAGAACTGAGATTTTTGAAAATGTTTTCTAATGTGCAGAATTTTCAAAACTCCGGTTTGTGTCTATAGTTTCGTTGTGTAATAAGCGCCAAGAAAAACAATGGCAGGCCACCTCTGTTTACGTTGTCTGTCCACATGAGACACTTTTCTATAGAAAATTGAGCCGCGTAAAAGAAAGATGTTAAACAGGTATAAAATGTTTAAATAAAAGATAATTTCACTTCTCTTTTTACGACTTACACTGCTCTAATGGAGAAAAAAAATACTCCAACCTTTAAGCTGTTAATTTTTAAGACCTCATACACAAGCTGACTCGAGAGAAAATTCATTTTTCTACAAGAGAAATGTTAGGCATTTTTTTTCAAGCATTTTTTAACACTTTGAAACCTGGACAGGTTGGTTAATTCCTTTAAAAAATGAACCTATAAGAAAAAAAAAAAACCCCAAACTAGCAAAAACAAACAAGGAATTTACCCGGAAAAAAATAATGATAATTCTGTGACATAATTATCAATATATAATTTTGATAATTAGTGTTTGTTTTTTTAAAATCTCTAAATCTACTAATATCTTACAAATTGCAGGATATTTCCTTTTATTCCCAAGGTTTTTGAAAAATCAGCGTTATTTTGCATATATATTTGTTATATATATTTTGCAAATCATACATATTATAAAAATATTTGGGTCGGGAATTAATTTGAGTCAGAAACAATAACAGCGGCCTCCTGGTTTCTTTACATTTTCTTAGCTGCTAAATCCAGATCCAGCCAAATTTCCGCCACTCGGTGCATCTTTACTTCTGTGGGCATGCTGAGTTATTTTTGCATTCTGGTGTGGACGGAGATATCTTGTCAGGTCATGTGGACATTTTTGTGTTTTTGATTTTTTACGGAGGGTAAAACTCTCTGTATACATGTAGACAGGGCCTGAGTTAGTCTTCTACAGTTTCCATCTGGGAATTCTTCACCTTTACTACAGTAGTCCTCCTTCAGACTGTACACCTTTAAATCAGTGCGAGCTTATGTCCCTGTAGGAATATCACTGGTTAGTGAAAGAGCAGACAATAAATAACAAAATGCAACATCATCAACGAATCCTCTGTGACTTTCGGCGGCATGGTTCGAGGATATCGACCTCCGTGCTCATCTATGGAAAAAAATTATTCACGCATACATTTTGAGACAAAACAATCTCATCACAAAGTCCATTTAGCAGTTATTCTGGAGCTGGTTTTTAAACATAGACTTCAAACCTATTATCATTAAAGTGCTCAGAATTTTTTTTAACCCTTTGAAACCGATATAAGTTTTGTCCTTTCACAAGCATTTAAACGTTAGAAATGTAAACAAATTTTCTTTCAAAAACAAAAGGCAATCAGCAACTTATCATAAAATGCCCTGCAAATAGCATAAGGTTTGTAAATAAAAACCATCTTTAAAAAAGAGAGAATCATTAGAGAATGATCAATAACAGAAAAAACATCAAGAAAACAATACTTCTGCTTATTATTATTATGCATTTAAAATTAGGCAATGTATTTTGGGACTTCTTTTCCAGGTAGTTTCCATTTTTTTTTTTTTTTTTTTCTCTCTTTTTTGTTTTCATTTTCGGGTCATTTTCTTCATCTCTTAACCAATTTCTTGCAAATTTTTCTGCACTTGCTTTTTGCCTTTTTTCCATGTTTTTAAAAGAAATGATGCCTATTTGCTAAGGGTTCAAAGGTTACCTTAAAACACCTAAAAGTTTACAACAACTTGGAAAAATTATAATAAAATTATAATATAATGAAAGCTCCAGAACATTTTTTATAAGGACCATGAGAAATGAGATTATTCTGTATAAAAAAAAAGGTGTAAAGCCACGTCATGTAAAAAAACCAAAAAGTAAGTAAACAAACAAGTTTGTAAACTGACCTTGACGTATAAAGTCTGCGGAGTGGCCCTTTAACTCAAAGTCCACTTAACAGTTTTCGCTGTCTTCTTCATGTGCATCTCATGGTCTTCATTAACTCTAAACTCCGTCTACTGAGGAGGAGGACAGTGAGATGCAGTTGAAAGCTCTGGAATAACGTTAGTAATTTCGAAAGCTACAGTTTCCAAAGTCAAGACTGAGCTTCCCTCATGTTACAAACTATAAACAGTTTTCCATAGATTAACATTTAGGTTGATTACGACGGAGTACTAGGGCTACTAAAAAAGACGAATAACTAATAAATGTAATAATAAGGTTGAGAAAAAAAGTCATAATATTTTTCATATATGGAATACGATCATTATATTTCAACAATGATGTAATATTCCAAGAAAAGTCAGTATTCTCTATTGAGAATAATCATAATATTATGAAAATTCCTGCCAATCTTAATTTTTCAAGTAAAAGAAGTCATAAAATATAGAAAATTAAGTTGTAATAATTCAAAAAGAGTTGTTTTATTATTAGCCCAGAATGGTGTCAAAGTACTACAACAATAAAGAAATACTATTTTGAGAGTTAAGTATATATTGGAAATAATGTCGTAATATTTAAAGAAAAGTGCTAATATTTCAAGAATAAAGTAACATTTATAATCAAAAAATTGGAATTGTTTAACGAAAGAGGGCAAGATGGAGTATTTAATTAGTATTAACTTTTATTATTACAATGATTTTTTAATAAATGTTTTTATCATTTAAAATTTTTTTGTAGATAAGGTTAAGATAAGATTTGTAATTTGAGGTTGTTTTTTAAAAAATATTACAACTTTTTTCCTCTACGCTGTATATTTTCTCTTGAAATATTGGGCATTTTATTTCTTAAAATATTAAAGCTTTTCTCCTCTAATTTGTACATTTTGTTTCCAAATATAAAGATTTTTATTTATTAAAATTTACAACTTTTTCCCTCTAAATTGTGCATTTTTTGCTTAAAATATGCCCACTTTTATTTCTTAAAATATACAACTTTTTCCTATTAACCTGTACATTTTCTCCTGAAATGCACGTTTATTTCTTAAAATGTTGCAACTTTTTTCCTCTAAAGTGCAATTTTTCCCTTGAAATATTACTTTTTTTCATATTACAGCGTTTTTGCAGTAAAGTTTTTACATTTATATTGAAATGCTTTCCCTTAAAATCCTGCCCTTTTCTCACAATATCACATCTTATTTTTTTTAAAACTTTAAGAAATTATTTTTTCCTGACAGCGGCCCTAACACTCCGTCGTAGGTTGATATGCTGGAAGAAGCAATTCCAAATATTGCTAAACATAAAATATAAAAAATAAAAAATAGTGAAAAGTTAACATGGCAGTATCAGTCTCTGATTGGTTTGCAGTCGCACAGACTTGAGGAATGTAGAGTCGCTTCATTTTCCCTTCACTTTGAACTGTGCTTAATTAAGTTGCATCATTTTCTGCTAAAAAAAACAAATAAAGCCCCAAAAAAACAACAATTTTTCTTATTTTAGAAACAAACCGAAATGCAAAACAACACGATAAAAAACGACGAAGTGCAGAGGACGGATTCCTTTTTGTTATAAACATCGATATTGCACCAAAGCAGCATATTTGGACGAGCATTCTGCATTACAGTTTACCTTTAGAGAAAAAGGATTTTCGATCAGGACGGTGGCTACCAGTGATATGCATAAATACAGTATAAAAATACAATATGGAAAAATCTGAAGGGGATTTAGTCGGGCTGCGTTGTGGGAGAGCGGAGGGTGAGTCGTGTTTGAGAGGAAAGAGAAGGAATTAAAATGTAGATACAGTTTTTTTGGAGCTACTAGAAGGTCTGGTCGTCGTTGCAGGACTCTGTGGCGTGTCCGAAGGCCTCGCAGATGTCGCAGTAGGGCCTCTCGTCGGACGGCTTGCCGTGATAGGTGGTGTGAGGTACCGAGTCGGGGCTCTGGGCCTGAGTGGGACAGTCCTCCGTGTCGTGGAGGTCGAAGCAGTCGCAGATATCGCAGAACAGACGCGGGGTCGCCTTCTTTTCCCGCTTTGATACACCTTCGACGAACCTGGAGGAAAGAGTGAGTGGTTTATCTTCTTCTTCTGCACCAAAGAGCTGCACCGTTATTAAAAACACATCAGTTTTTAAACACGTTCCTTCATTTCCATGAACTCACACTGTAGTTTTGTTGTTTTAAACTACTAAGTGTAGTTGGTGCAGCACAAATTAGCCAGCATGGCTGCTCACAACTCTGACTTTTATTTTTGCACTTACGTACCGATGCACATCTTTAAGATGTTATATTTTCCTTAATTTGATATACTCTATTTTTATGCTTATTTTTATTGATTGATTTTATGTCTTTTTGTCTTTATCATTGGAATCTTGAAGCACTTGGTGCATTTAATTTCTTTCTTGTAAAGCACGTTACGCTGCATTTCTTGTATGAAAGGTGCTATACAAATACATTTTATTATTATTATTACTATTATTATTACTAAAACTACTATTACTATTATCATTATTAATCTGATATTTACTTTCTATTTAAATGACCAAGTTTGACCAGAAAACAAATATATTCAATTTACAGAAATACATAAAAGCATCAGTCTTCTATTATCTATTTATCTATTATTTATCTTTCTATTATTTTATATTTTTCTCACCCATCTGTTCCGTCGTTGCCGTTGAACTCGGCCAGCGCGAGCTTCTTCAGTTTGATCTTCAGCTCCTCGTTCTTCCGCTGCAGGTCGACGATCACGCTGTTCAGGAAGTTGATCTGAAGGAGACGAATGGAGACACAGATCGGCTTCGTGTGAGCGCAGATAAAAACCCTGAACACGAGCTGATTTGACGGCGTCCTGACAGTCTCACCTGCCCCTCAGCGAACTCCTTCTCCTCCCTCAGCTGCTCCAGAGCTGCATCGCCTGCAGAGGAAACCAGAAAACAGTTTGACAAAAAGAATAAAACTCCTCATCAGAGCAGTGAAAACTCTAATCACGTCTCCTCACCTGACGGTGGCGCTTCCCTGTCTTCTTCCTCTGACACCTGCGTTCCCATGAGCCTTTGCTCTAGACTGTGAACTCGGCTCTGCAGCTGAGCTTTGTCTCTCTCCAACGTCTCCACGGCCGAATGAAGCGTCTTGGCCATGGCGTTTTCTCCTCGCAGCACCGCGATCTGCAGCGACAGACACATCGATCCCTTAAAACAGCTCAGAATGACGTTTAAAAGAAATGAAATGAAAGTCGCGTGCGTACCTCGTTCCTCAGAGTTTCTAGCTCGCGGTCTTTGTCTGAGATTAAGGCTCCGGTGGATTTCTGGAAGTTTATTTCCCCCACCGTCTCCTGATTAGAGATCGTTTCTCTGTAGAAAAAAAGAGATATTTTACTTCTAAATGCATGGAAATATATCGCTTTTTGCATTTGTTTTTAAAACACGACCCTGACTTCACTTGAATATTGTATTAATTCAAACACATAAATGATGCTGCATTTTTCAGCAGCACGATAATAAAACAGTGAAAAACCAAAAATTCAATATAATTTTGCAACCAAAAATCATCTTGGCTGCAGCTCAGTCGATTAATAGAGCCGTAAATTTTAACCACCTGCCTCCAAAATCACTTAAAACGGATCAGTGGCGCCCAGCTGACACCTCGAGAACATCTCTGCTACAGCTGCCAGCTCGATAAGTCAAACTGGATGTGAAGTCGTTTCGCTGAATCACTTCTCCTGTTTTTTCTCGTGTTTACCTGAGAACACTTTCTCCCTCCAAATCTGTTATTTCTGCTCTAATTATTGTGCATCGCTTCTTTGCTTCCCTCCGGCCGACACCACAGAGCTGTCAGCCGCTCCTCACATCGCTCCTCCTTTACTCTGTCGCTCTGATCTCACAACAAACCCACGACTTTGATCCGCGGCTGTCATCAGACGTTCATCAGACGTTCATCAGACGTCAGTCATCACCACTTCACCAAAAACTCTAATTTCAGTCGCTGCTTTGAAGGCTGAGACGCGCTAATCCTCTGATTACTGTTTCCAGACTTAGAGACGGATTCAAATAATAAGAGACACAATGAATTAATGTCAATTATTTAATAAGTAATAATCTAACTGTACTATCAGATATGAAAAAGTCTGATAGGAATAGCACCTGTTTTTGTTGTACTTTTACTTCTGTTTTAAGGTATTTTATACCTCTACTCCAACACAGATCAGAGGCAAGTATTGTGTTTTTTTATTACTTTTACTTTTTTTACTTTTCAGATTGAGGTTTTACTTCCAAATACGTAAAGGTTATAATATATGATGCATTATTACAGATTAAAACTACCCAACAATATTTGAAGTAAATAAAATAAGCTCCACAACAAAATTTAACAGTAAAATACTAACAGGGGTTTTTCTGCCGAATGAGTACTTTTACTTTTGATACTCTAAGTGCATAGTAAAATAACCGCTTTGCATATCAGCAACAGTAAGAATACCATTAAGCATGATTTTTTTTTTTTTTGTATGTTTGTTTTTTTATTAGTTTGTTTGTCTTGTTCGGTCAAATGTAAGTTTAAGCAATAATATTGTACATATAGTGTGAACTTCAGCTAATTTTGATTTTTTAATGTATTTATTAATTGCTTAGCTTCCGTTTCAGACTACAGACACCACTTTAAAAACATCCAAAATAACCTTAAAAGCTCTGAGACATTTATATTTTTTCAGGAGTCGGTGGTCTGGATCCCATGGGGGCTGTTCATCCCTTTGGCGGGTGATTGTTGTTTTTTTTTTGTCTTATTTCAGCCGTTTTCTCTTTTAAACATTGATTTTATGTAATGTTATAACCCCTTTAAGAATGACCTGTTCATTGATATATGCTGTACAGTGGATGTCAATACAAGAAAATAAATTGATCACAAAAAAATCCAAACCATGCTTTTAAATTAGGGTGATACCAGTTATGAGTCAGTGTGTAATAAGTCCAGAGGTGGAGAAAAAGTTATTAACTTTTAATTTAACTAACTATCAGTTACTAAAGATCTATAACTATCAACTAAATAACACATCAGTATTTAAAAAGCAGCAATTTATTACTATTTTCTGAATACATTATAGCCAGAGTCCACAAAGTCAGATTAAGAGCACATATACACATATATAAGGAACATATCTCTTACCTGGTCTTCATGTCTGGCTGCTGACTGTTTCGCTCGTCATTGTGCTGCGAAGCAAACACACACACGCAAATATAGAGGCATTTAAATAGAAGCTAAAACCGTCTGAGCTTCAAGAGTTCCCTCACAGCAGGACGTAAATCCTCGCGATGCCAAAACCTATTAATCACATCGCCGTTTCTGACTTAACAAACTCTGATCTACATAACAGGATGAAGGAAGTGGTTTATATTATAAAAGAAACATTTTATTAAAAGGTCAGTACCTCGTCAAGATGCTGAGACTTCTGGGAGGCCAGCTTCAGCTCCTCACTGCGAGGGAGGAGAGAAAAAAGGAGGTGACACATTTTAACGTGCTGCGCTGAAGGCAGGAGAGTCTGAGAGAGTATATCTGTGTCACCAGCACCGCTCTGTGCTTAAAGCTGGTGTGGAGCCAGATGTCTTCACATCTGTTTAACATGTATCCCATTTCTGCTCTGTTGACTGTTTGTAAAGGTGCAATATGAATAAAGTTATTATTATTTTTATTAGTCATTCATCCATTGTTAAAGTAAAATATTGATTATAGAAGCTTTAAAGCAAACCAAGGTCATTGGAAAATTCTCTGGTTTAAAATTCACGATTTATTCAAGTCAATTATTTCTCTCTTAGAATTTTCTAAAACAGCAAAATGTTGAAAAGAGTGAATCAGTAAAGTTAAGTAAATGTAATACAAGAACAGCTCTTATTCTGATATAATCTGCAGACTCAAAGCCATCTGGTGGTATAAATATCTGCTGCTACTTTAAACATCTTAAAGGATTTGACAGCTTTTAAAACCACAGTTTGAGGGGTTTATTCACTCTGCAGTGCTGATACAGGAGTGATACAGTACACATACGTGCACGAGGGAAAAACACCATCAGGATATTATAAAAATGACGCTGTAATCTAAACGCAAGATCAAATTTAGATCCAGCTGCACAGACTGCGTTGTCTGGGAATTTATCAATCTGGATATTTGGGATTTTGGAGCCGAGCGATTTGCTGAAGAAATTGAAATTAGCTCCATGTGGGTCATTCTTTGGATTTGTGTCAAAGGGAGAAGCTGTGTGTGAGGAATCGCTCGGTCTGAGCACCAGCTGGGGAAATGTTTCGCTGCCTGCTGTATAATTACATTACAGCCTCCACAGCATCCACACAACACGGAGGAGTTAAAGGGAAACGGCACGATAAAGTAAATATGGTTTATTTTGTGAATAAAACATTTCAGTTGTCTCTGTCACATTTTCTCCATCAGGGTGTAAAGAGAAACTGATTCAACAGAGAGTGAAGCAGCTGAGATTCAGCTTCTCCAATTTAACTTGGGAAATTGTTTTCTACATCGTCCATAATTTAAAAGTTTACAGTTTTATGCTTCATGTTTCACGAAAAACGACTGAAACTGAACAAAAAAATATGTAAAATTTACATACACCGAACACTGGCGGACACACCGGCGGAGAATGAGAGCAGAGCGGACATTCGGAGACACCGGCGGAGACACCGGCGGAGACACCGACGGAGACACCGGCGGAGAATGAGAGCAGAGCGGACACCGGCGTTTTTTTAAATAACACTGCATGGAGCCACGTTTGGACAGCTTTTTCTTTGTGCAGACTGGATTTTTAATTATCAGCTCAGACCCTCCGGACACATTAACCACACCAGTCTAATGAACGGGCTGACTGGCTGTGGGTCACCTTTGCAGGACACCGGGGGAGACACAGGCGGACACACCAGCGGAGAATGAGAGCGGAGCGGACATTCGGAGACACCAGCCACCTGTTCTGCAACTTACTGCCAGAGCTATGGTATACATGTGTTGTATAATGATTTGATTTTATTTTTTATTATTATTATTATTATTTTTTAAATGTATATACAGTATGATTTTATATTTATATTTTTTTGTTTTATTACAAACCCTGATTGGTTTGTCTGTTAAACACATCAGAAAAAATATCAAATTAATATAAATCATTTGGGCTGCGACTATTAATATTTTTATCATCAATTAGTCTATTTTCCTGACTAAGCCTGTGAGTCTGGAAAATTTCAAAAAATTAGACAAGAGAAAAAAAAAAAAAAAAAAAAAAAATAAATGTATATACAGTATGTGGGAGTATGTATGTATAAGTGCGTATTTGTATGAGAGTATACATGTATTTATATACAGGTTTGAAATCTTTGCACTCTTGCATGTAAACCACATTGAGCTGCATTTTACGTATGAAAGGTGCAATGCAAATAAAGATGATTAATATTATATTTAATTTTTTGAAATTTTACAGACTAACAGGCTTAGTCAGGAAAATAATCTAATTGATGATAAAAATATTAATAGTCGCAGCCCAAATGATTTATATTAATTTGATATTTTTTCTGATGTGTTTAACAGACAAACCAATCAGGGTTTGACTTACGACTGCACAAAACAGTATAAGATCTGAGCTGTGGTGGTTACAGCTGCTCTCTGGGACGCCACAAAAGCCACATTGATTCCACACCAACACACACACAACGTGACACACACACACACACACACACCGATGTCACAGTGAGAGAGGCGGCCATGTTGGAGCCAGGCGGTCCTAGGAGGAGAGACGGTGTGATTACATAAGAGCAGCAGACTGAGGAGGGATGGAGGAACACATTGTGGAGATGAGACAGGACGGAAACTAACAAAGTCTCGGAGGTGTTAAACATGACGACTCTTCATGCATTTTAACATTAATTCGGCAAATATAGAAAAGCAGACCCTCCTGAAAGAGGATGAAGCTGCTCTTGTTTCGCTGTGACTAAAGATATTTGTTGACATCTGCTGCTCCTCTTACAGGATGCTACATATTGATGACAATAATTCAGCCAATTACATCCATCTGGAGGTCTGACGTCACCGCTCAGGCCCTCTCATGACTCAGGGGAGGTGTGGCAGGATGATGTAAAGACTCATAAACACACCACATACTTACACACACACACAAACACACACACACACAAAGCATCTATAAATAGACTCAACATCAGGCTGGAGATGCACCACAAACACATCAAAGTAAAATAAAAACCTGACGTTAAAAGACGGAGTATTTTTACCGCGGCAGAGGCCATCAAAGTCGTCTGTATTAAATTTTGCTTCGTCATGTTTCGCTCTTATCAGTCCACAGATTTTAAAAGTGCTTGTTCACGCTTCAATTTAATCATTTTACGTTACAGCAAACAATTTTGCAAAGAAATGGCACTGTTTTAAAAGTCTGAATGCATTTTTCAAACCGCTCCGTAGAGACAGAGCACATTTTAAGTCCCATCGAGGGGAAAACGAAACATCGCTCTTAGATGACTTCGCATTGCGTGAATCTGCTTTCAAACAACAGAAAAATATCTAGAAGCTGCTGTGTGATGGGATGCGCTACCAAAAAGGTAAAGAACACAAACACAAACGTTTTTAAAAGTTGCCGATTTTAAAAACTGAGCTTTTAAGAGCACAAAGATTGTCATAACAGACCATAAATATATGTGAAGAGCTAAATTACTGAATACTAATACTACTAATCATTTGTTTTCATTTCCATGAGCTCCACTCTGGGCTGAGTAATGAGTAAAAGTACGAGTAATATAACTAATTACTTTTGATGCTGAGTAATTTGTAAAGTATTGTAGTAAAGTTTTTCTATGTGTGTCAAGAACTTGATTACAGATTTCAAGTAACTTGTCTGAGAATGTTTATGCCCATAATTAACCTTTTTTATTTTACAAACACATTTATGTACATCTGTACACTAGGGTCTTTTTCTTTTTTAAAAATCGATTTTCCTATGCATGGATAGAAATGTTTATGTCTCTTACATTTTGCAGTTTCACTATAAATTGAGCATCTTTTGGAAAAACAAATGTTCTATAAAAACTAATTAAAAAATAATAATAAAATAATGCAACCTGACTAAAACTCCAAGAATTCTTTTTGATAATTAATCCATGTGGAAATTAATGGAAATCAAAGACAGAAAATAATAAAAAAGAGAAAAAAAAAACAAACTGTAAGCTTGTACAACATTTTTTATGAGAACACTGAGGACTCATGGTCTAACATTTTTAGATGGAAGCCATAAAACCCAAAAGGTTTTCTATTTTTTTTACCATGATTATGAGTGTTGTGCGTTGTACTCCACTCCACCATCATATCCATAATCACATAATAGCTCCTTCTGGCTTAATTATGGGCTTTACACAACAATTTAAAGCATATTTACAAGTGGAAGCATCTCTCTGGAGAGCTGCAGATGGAGCCACTCTAATACCACATTTGACATTTGCAGCACTGACAGTTTTTTTAAATGTCTAAATAAAACTGCATGGAGCAACGTTTGGGCAGCGCTTTCTTTGTGCAGACTGGATTTTTAATCATCAGCTCAGACCCTCCGGACACATTAACCACACCAGTCTAATGAACGGGCTGACTGGCTGGGGGTCACCTTTGCAGGAGACACACGGCAGGAAAAAACACATTAGTTATCATGAGTACTCACATTTCCTTGCAGAGGTCTCCGATGCGCTGAGTTTCTGAGCTGCTGCGCTCCTTCGACAGGCTGAGCTCCTCCTGATATTTGGAGTTCTGCTGTTTTAAAGCCTCGAGCTGCGGAGGGACAGAAAAGGAAAGAGGGTCATAAAGAATACATACATACAAAGTTACAAAAATAAAAGGACATCCTGAGAGGAATAATTTTTACCATCTTAATAGCATATTTATAGCCGAAATGTTACGCTGGATTTATTTCTCCAGGGGTGGTGGGATAATTTTAACATCACCTTCGCTTCTCAGAGATTTTAATCCCGTCTGGAGCGTGCATGTGGTTTAATTTCTCACTCGCACTCCAGGAATAATTACTGCTGCAATTAGGGACTGTTAAATCCCGTCTGGAGTGACGGCCTTGTATCTTAAAGAGGATCTTGTGAAGTTTGTTTCCACATGAAGAGCTCCTTGTCCTCGTACTTTATTCATCTAATGAGCTCAGTGTTAAAATTTGAAATGAAGTACGTCAAGAATGTTTTTGCAAACCTAATAGATGCGACACTACTTAACACCAACATTTTGGCCTATTTGGGAATCAATTTGATGACAGAGTAAATTAAAAACAGCTTCAGAGAAAAAACTCATTAAATGTGCTGCTGAATGATTGTTAATATTGGCTACAGACATATTAGTTTTCTCTTTTGATTGGTGTATTTTTTATGGTTATAGGCCAAATTACAATGTTTGTTTATAATAACTTCTGCAAATAAAACCCTTACATCATGCACATACAATTCACATAAATACTGAACAAATGAGGGTGAGCAACAAAAAACAGTTTCCCAGAGTCTAAAATGATCTTATATTGCTTATTTTGTCTGATAAAAGTCAAAACCCCAAATGTACTCAGTTTATTATAACATTGGACAAAGAGCTGAATAAAGTAAAAAAAAAATTAAATCTTTATTGTTTTTTGCATTCATAAAAGTTGATTTAACCCTGTTTTTCACTGGCAAAAATTAGCACAAAGAAAGCACAGTTAACCACGGCTGAAACTGCACTGTGCTAACCAAGCTTGCAGCTAGCGACGAGGTTAAAAAGAGGAGAAGTCACAGTGTCATAATGCATCATATCGCTGAGGTACAACACATGCTCAGTAAAATCTGGTCTGCATTTGCCAGAAGAATAAACTTTTTTCTTTTAAATGAATTTTGCAGGTCTTTGATCATGGCGCAGATTTTTTTTTTCCTCAGCAGTAGTTTGTCATTCCCGGAGTGGATAATTGATCTGTCAGTCCATTCACAACTGATCTGATCAGATCGATGGATGATAGGAGCAACTGTTTGTGAGTGAATCCAAACTTTTGCTGACGTTCTGCTTCTCCATCTGCACTCCAACAGTGTGGTGCTACAAACAGTTGAACTCTATATATATATTCCAGCAGCGCTCCTAATGAATTATACAGCTCCAAAGTAGAAAATATATTTGTGGCGGTGGATGTTTTAATTGTGGCTGGTCGCCACAAATAAATGAATGCGAGGGAAATCCTGCCTTGGCTAGCATTCGGGTTATCTCCAACCTAATATGGGCACTACCGGCTCCAAAAAGTCCAAGACAGCAACGGCTAAAATGCCAAACATGAGGCTTCAAAATGGAAGCCAACAGACCAACGTCACAGTGGATTCATCTATAACAGCTACAGTCGATTAGAAATAACGAAATAAAAATTGTGAAATACTTACTGGCTACTGGTTTTGCATGAGTTTTAAGAGTTGAGAAAGTAAAGAGAGGGAGGACGCACAGCGGTTGAGACGGTGAGGTGAATTTAAAAAGACAAGATTGAGTAATTTCTGATCCTGAGCAATTGACATATAATGACTTAATGAATAAAGCTTGGATCAAAATATAAAAACGTCCAGTGGATCATTTGAATTAAAAGGACTTTTGGAGCACTTTGTTAAAAAAGGGATGCTATTTTCAAGATATTCAAGTACTTGATTTTTGTACAAATCCTGCCATAAGCTCAAACTCCCACGATGTATCTGAACATCCCTGCAGCCAGACGAGACGTTCTGGGTCATTAAGAGTGAAACTGCAGTTAATTCTTAAAATACACAAAGCCTTGATATATCTGTGATGAGTCAGCGGAGAGCAGAATGAGTTCAATCCACGTGAAACTAAAAATAAAACCCCCAGAGACACCAGTCCCTCCAACATCACCTCATGCAAACTTTTAGGCTCTCATTCAAGTCTGTGACTCCAAAAAAATGACATCTCATGAATCATCAAAGTGATTTTCAGCCACGTGCAGCTTTGAAAGACCAATAGTCAATATTTAATTAACACGTATGACTTTCAAATCAATGCATCACGTGCACGACTCACACTGTCAGCAGCATGTTTCTGTTTGCACATTCAGTGTGTCATCAGTGGTGTTTTTGATGCCTTTGCATGTGAGAGTTTCTGACTTTTCCAACCCCACATTATTCATCTATACCTCCAATGTGAAGTCTGCAGAGCGCACTCACACGCATATAAACAAATGCATGCAAACATGCAGAATCTACACATTATCTGGTCACAAGCACAGGCTACATCATACAATATAACACCAACATCAACAAAAACAATCATTTCTGAGAGCTTATTCGAGCCAAATTAATCCTGGTTGCAGTGACAATAAAATGTATTTGTGTCTGCTGCACTGAGATTTGAACCCCGTGCCAAAAATCAAAGACAATCCTACCTGGTAGCGAGGCGAGTAGATGTTACTGGAGTACCCCTGATGCAGAGCAGCTATGTCCATACCTGCACAGCTCACCACTGCCGGACTTCAACCGTATGATCACCTGCTAAGCGATGGCAGTGTTGTTGCTATGTCAGCCTGTCTCTACAGCATCACACGCAACGACTAAAACAAGCTGGGCATCAATAAACCATCAGTTCTCATCTCCCGCCGTGCACGGCTGCGAGAGGGAAATGGAGAGCGTGTCGCCTCAGCAGCCTCGCTCTCTCTCACTCTCTCAGTTGCATTAAAGAAGCCGAGCACTTCCATTATGTAAGCCCAGCAGGATAAGCTCCTCCCAGACTCACACACACACCCCCAGCTCTCTGATGCTCACACTCTTGTTCCTTCGCTCTCGACACCATATGTGCTCTCCTCTGAAAGATTCACCTCTCATTCACAGTGTTTAACATGAATCACAGCAAACACGAGAATCAGCTGGAGTCTGCAAGTCGACTGCTTTGTTTTACAGTAACGAGGTCTGATAAAAACAATAACTAGGCAATCATATTCTCTCTTATCCTGGCGCATCTGTTACAGAGACAATCTGCAGTGAAATGTGAGATTTACAGTGGAGTATTAGCTCAAAAAAGCATCACGATTTACAGTGTTTTGCTGTAATTTGGAAAAACTGAACATTACTGTTAGAACTTTTATAGCAATTTCACAGTAAAGTGACATTACTGTAAATCGCCTCAACATTATACTACTGTTAAATGTATTACAGTATTCTAAAGTAGAGTGTGACAGTCTGTGGGTTTACAGTGTAATATTCTGAAAGCTCTGAAAAGCATCAAGATTTATGGTGTTTTATTTTGAAAAAAGCTTTACATTACTGAAAGTACTTTTACAGCAATTTCACTGTGACCAATTTTGCCGTAAAATTACAGTATTCTACAGTATAATTCGAGGTTTACAGTGTAATATTGGCTCCACAAAGCATAAAGACTTACTGTATTTTTTCAAAAAACTGTACATTTCTGTAAAAATGTTGCTGTATTTTTACAGCAATAACAGTTTCCACTCTTCTAAGAAGTCTCTCTACAAGATTTTGGAGTGTATCTGTGGGAATTTTTGCTCGTTCATGCAGATGTTATACACCTGTGGCGATGGGACTAAATGAAACACCTGAATTCAATGATTAAGAGGTGTGGCCTGATACTTTTGTCCATTTACTGCAGTGTATGCTAAACCACGTCTGCAACGATTTTCTGTCATGACAGACAATAAAGTTTCCTGAATATAGATTAAATTTTCTATCACTTTCTCCCCCGACTCCAAAATTTCTGAATGCTCCGTTTACGATCATAGAGGACAAAGAAATACAGCAAATAACCACAACTGAGAGGCTGGAAACTGATTTTTCTTTTCTTATTTTCTTGTCATCTCTCTACTCTTGCAGTCTAATAAAGGCTGAAAAATGAAACACAAATAATAATGATGTTAATGATTGAAATACAACTAATTGATTATCAAATGTGTTGCAGATTAACTTGAACAAATCGTTTCAGCTGTAGCTCCAACAGATGTGTAACAGCACGAGACAAGAGGCTGAGCACAAGTCAACCGTGCATTAACTAAAGCAATGCAGTGTGTCCGGCCAGGCGTCTCACACACACACACACACAGACACACACACTCTGCCATGTGCAGTATTACATCACAACTTACAGCAACATGGCTGAGTGGACAGAAGAAGCAGATGTAAGAGCGTTCCCGCTGAATAAATTATGTGCGTTTGTTTTCCTCCGCAGAGACTCAACTCTCTCTTTGTTGTAGCTGCAAAAATATTCTTAATTTTTGATGACATTATGCTGATCCTTTCAGCTTCCCTACAGCATGTATATTTAAAGTTTACTGAACAGTCTGTTCACTTCAACCTTTTAAAGGCTGTGTTTTATCTTTGTGCTCACAGTTACAACTATGGACTGCAAAATGACTTCTACCAAATAAAGAAATATGTAAAAACTGGCAAAAAGTGTTTGTTTTAAGTCATATCATTATATGAAGTAGCTGATTAATGAGTCACATTAAACTTTTACTGTTAGCTTTAGGTGAGTTGACTATCCAGTGAGTGTAGCTCACGTTATGCGGCGAATTAAATCACGGTGCAACGTTATTCGTCCACAAAGAACAGCAGGTAGAGGACTGTGAGTTAAGTTACAGCGCTGATATATGATGCACATAAAAGATTTTATGTCATGGGATGATAAAAATAGAAATAACCAAACAGAGATCATGTGTATGTTCTGCCTCTAATCTCCTGTTTCCCTCAGTGACATTAAACTGAACATCTGGAGCTCTCAAACAGCTGGAGACAGAGCGAAAGTGGGAGAGCGAGAGGGCACCAGAGAGCCACAGACTGAGTGAACAGCTGCAGGTGGACCATAAAGAGACGCACAGCCGGGATCGAGCGTCAAACGATGGAAATATCAGATGAAGGTGAGAGAGGGGAGACAGGAGGAGAATAAATGAGAGAGATGATCCACGGTATTTCATGCGTGTCTGATTGAACGCGATGACCGGGACTTGAACAGTCACATGCGGTCAGCGTGGAAATCCTGATGTGAATACGTAATTAAAGGCCTGCAGGCTACAAATGCTAAACTTCTGCATGTTTGAATCCTTTCTCTCTTGACATTTTAAAGTAAAGAAATGCTGAAGCAGTGTGCACGAAGCTGCAGTTAAACACAATTATGAGTCTTTAACCTTTATAAAAACAACTAGAAATACCGCCTCACGGTTATGCCTACGTGTACGCTACAGTTTAAATCCATATCTGTGAAAACATGAATGCTTCACACACATCCTCCCCTCAGCAGAACAGACCATCTCTGCATCCTGTGGGCAAAATCTTTATTCACAAACATTTTTAGGTTCATGTCCCTCTTTCTTTCTTTTCTTTATCAGTTTTAACAATTTCCTCTCTTACTCTTATAAATACCAAAAAAAGCAATGTTTTCTTAGATTTTTACACAAGCTTATTTGGAGGAACCCGATATAATATTAATATTTTTCTGTTTTTGTTTATGTCCCTGTACATTTTTATTTATGACTATTTATTGTTACTCATACTATTCTGTGTAGAATGTCATTTTTTGTGCTCTTGTGTATGTTTGTGTTCTTGTCTGTCTTACATGTTTTTACATATTCTGCTAAATAAAGCTGTGAGGGAAAAAAAACTATAACGAGCAAAAATTCAAGATTAGTTTCACCAGTTCAGTATCTGATTAAATGTCTCTCCTTCTGTCCCTGAGATATGAAGTTGACTCAAGGTCAGAAAAGTATTTTTTGCAGAATATTATGAAGTCACCCTGATGCTGACCTTTGACGTTTTAGATTTAAAAATGTCATCATTTTATCCTGTTATTAGACATTTGTGTGTGATTTTGTCATAACTAGTGTATCAATTCATGAGTTATGGCCAAAAGCATGTTTTTTGACCATCAAAATCTAATAAGTTTATTACTGAGTCAAAGTCAGAGTTTCAACACATTGTCATGAACAAAATACCAAAACTTTTCCATGACTTCTCAAGGATCCCTAGTGACTTTTTTTTTCAAGCACAATTTGCCCAGCGTTTTTTTTTTTCCTAAACATATCAGATTCAAACTCTATTCGAGAATAATTGCAGCTCACTGGCATGCATGGACAAAGAGACGGAAAACGTGGAAAAAACGGAGAAACGCAGATGATGATAAACAAAACGTCACATTGACGTATATTACAGCAACATTACATCTACAACTACAGAAAATACATCTGCCATCAAGTTACAACACCTTAAAGGTTATCCACGAAAGATTACTGTCACAATTTCATGACTTTTCCAAAACCTTTTATGATTTTTACAAAGCGTCTTTTCAAAGCCTGGAAAACTGATCGACCGAATTCTGATCAGTTCATTGTTGAGTCTACGTAGACGTTTGTGAAAAATTTGGTGAAATTTTCTCAAGGTGTCTCAGGTTGCCAGTTTGTGGTTTTATCTTGTGGTTTTATTGCATTTTTGTCTTTCATGTCCTGCTATATTTTATTTATAACAGGACATAAAATGCGTTTATCTATTTTATCTATTTATGGACGAACAGCACTTTCGTCAACTCTTCTGTTTTTGAATGTGCTTTATAGATAAATTTGGATTGGGCGGGAATGGATTGGAGATATCAGGTTCACAAGAAAGGCACAGAGAAACAGACTGGCAGACGGATGGATAGATGGACCGAAAACACAATGCATGGTGTCAGTATTTAGTCTTCTGCTGCAGCCGAATATTACCACACACACATATATCATATTTAAGCTCACCTGTGTCTCCAGTGTCGTCTTCTCATTGGTCAGCTGCTCAAGTAACTGCGCCGTCCTCTCTGACTTCTCAGTAGCCTGGAAAACATAAATTATAAACATATAAATAATATTTAATTCCAGGTGGGATTGTAAAATATAGCCTACACACTGATTTTACATAACAAGCTTGTTTTCTTGAGAACACAAAATATTTGTTTTATGTTCAAGAGTCTTATTGTGGCCTGATGTCGACATTATATCCTGTCCAAACAAGTTTCTTTGACAACTTAAGCACTTAAAAAAAAAAAAAAAACGCCCCCCCATAAATAGACCGGAGAGCTCAGAGGTCATTAAAAATGTTGGCTAAAAAAGGAAAGAGAGCCTGGAGCTCGTTGGGTTGTTTCACTTTTACATCCATTTGTAACGAGTGCCGTGAAGCGAGAACAGAAAGCTCTGACTTTAGGGAAAGAGAACAAAACTCTTCTTATAGCTGCAAACTCTAATTTCTCCTCTGGTCTGTTTTTGTATTTTTTTTAGAAATATTAAAGCAGCAGACAGGGTGGACTCTTATGCCACTTTCTGTGTGTAAACTCTGATAAAATATCTCACGTTTGTTATTAGGGATAGCTCAAAACCACGCAGCGTAAATGAGACTTTACTCATTCAAAATGCATTAAAATCAGGTTTCATTTTATTATTAAAAAAAGTGAATATTTATGTCTATGTGTTTTGTTTTTATAATCAGTGATACATTTTCTAAAAAAAAACATCACTATTGTTACTAAAACACAACAAAACCACTGTATCTAAGTACATTTACTCTACTCTACTGATTGTGTGTATTTTTTTTTTGGGGGGGGGTTTAATTTTGTTTTTTTACGTGTGTTACTTAAGAAAAGTAACTATTGAATTACAAATAAACAGTTAAAACCTGAGCAGCTCAAAACAAATTTAGGGGAAGTGATGTTATAAATACATCTTTGATAAAGTGAAGTCTGATCTTAATGAGGATATATGTTCAGTCCAAGATGCTCAACAGTTTTTAAACTAATCCTGTTAAAGGAAAATGTTTTTTTTGGAGTTTTGAGTATTTGGACACATCACGACGACAGCAGCCACAGCTGATAGACTGTACAAAACTGTGAAGCTAAAATAAAAAAAGAAGACCGCAGCGTCGACTTATCAAACCCAAACTGGAATGAGAGTAATGTGTGCATGTGTGTGTTAGTAATGTTTTAACAAAACCACTTTAGCCGGAGGCCACAGGCAGCTTTGGAGAGGGAGAGCCTCGCTAAGTCTGAATGAAAGCAGCACGCCAGGGGATTACTGAAGGAGGGATTAATAAAGGAGAGGCTACTTCAGAGTCCCCAAACTTTTTTTAGTTGTGACATTTTCAGCACAAGCAAGAACACCAGAAATAATTAGCTGAAATCTGGTGACAGCCAGAGGCAGACGGAGCTATCTTGGTGAGATTCAGTAAATGTCAACACGCTGATTCATCGTCTGCATGCGGCGCCGTCCGACTGTTAGCTGCAGTCGGAGCCGTGACTGTGTTCAGAGGCGCTCTGTGTGCAGCGTCAACATGAAGGATTACATGAGGTGAAGATGTAACGTAACACTGATGGTTTTTTTAGTGTGTTGAACCAGCAACATCTGTTGTGCTGTATTACTTTACTACACACAGTCAATTACACAGTGACTACATGTCGTGGTGGAGAATTTATTTATCTAAGTAACATTTTGAAAACATCAGTGGAAAATACTCTAAAATACTAAAATAAAATAATAAAATAAATTAACTGATTAATTAAAATTTTTATTTTGAATGTTGTTTTGCAAAAGAAAGACTTTTATTTTTTAAAAAAAGAAAAAATAATAATAATAACAAGGCATAATTTTGTCATATGTCAATAGCAGTCTGACAAAATATTTTGGACTGAACACAATGATCTTGCTTTAACTGACATGCTGTTGTTGTTTTTTTATTTAATTTTTGTTTTTTATTCATTTTATTTTATTTTTACATCGATAGATATCATTTATCTACATTCTGCTTTTCCAGTTTCAATTCTGTACTTCTGTTTTGATGGTAAATATTATTTTATTGTGAATTTAATCTTTTTTTTTTTAAGAAAGAAACATACTTACACCTCACAAAGAAACGTCAGGAAACAAAAAGTATGTTACATCTTAATGTGAAAAGTAAATGGTAACTACAGTAAATGTGTTGTTGAAAGTATAAAGTTACCTAAAATGGAAATACCTCAAAACTGCAGTTCAGCTCTTGAGACTCAGGCCACCACTGACTGCAGGTGTGAACTTACCTGTGTGAGCTCTGTCTCTCTGCACTGATTCTCCTCTTTCAAGGTTTGGACGTCTTTCTTTGACTGTTCGACAATCTGCTCCAACTCTGACAGAAAACAGAAAGAAAACATCAATAATCGTCTTCAAAAAAAAACAAAAAAATAAATAAAATACCACATGCTGTCTTAGAGAGTCAACTAAGACACATGTGATCTGTGTACCTTGCATGGTCTTCGTTGTCCTCCTGTTCTCGTCCTCAGCTGTCTCGAGCTTTTGTCTCTGAAAAGGAGAAACATCAGCGAGCTCATTAAATCACTCACATAGTAACATTCTTGGACCCTGAGCTAATAATGACTGGGCCCTGAAAACATGCGAGGTTCGTGGATAAAATGCGTCTCTTAATGAGGCCACTTTGACGATGCCCGCGAGCAAAACACCTCACGAAGGAACATTTAGGACAAATAAGGCAAAACTACAGTTACAGTTTCACTACGCACAGACGTGAACTTTATCACGGAAATGTTTTTAAAATCAGCAGCCAGATGTCTTTTCTGTAAAAGCCGGACCTAATAACATTTTTTTGACACTTTAAGAGTTGAAACAGTTATTCAATTTATTGATCGTTATTCAACAGAACATTTTAAAACTATTAACACGCTTATGTCCCAAAAAAAATAAATTGGATTTATTTCTGAAAACATGGGAACCTTTTATGGACCTCTGATCACCACCTAACCTTTTCTTCAATTTTGTCTCACCTGCAAACTAATAATAATATCCAGCGTGGTTAAGTGCATAACTTAAAGTTATCCTGTAACATGAAATTACTTTGTTTATAATCCAATTAATTTTGGATGATTTGTGAACTTTTTATGAACTCTTCTGGATGGTTTACTCAAATTTTTTAAAATGTATTTATTTATTTTTTTATTTTTGTTTTTGTGTATGTGTATTTATGTTTTTTTAACTCATAAAATACTTATTTTTTTAACATTTATGTACCAAAGCACATATCTAACTGGGGCTTATATGTATGATTAACACACATGTTTAAAAGCCCCAAATCCATCACTTTAACAGGTAGTTGAACAAAGAAATGTTAGAGTTTCATCTTCTATTTTTTGAATGTCACAATACCACTTTTCTCTGTTTATTTGCTTAAGCACTGAGTTTCCTCTTTTCTTACCACGCTGTTCAGCTGCTGTTCCAGATCGCTCTTATCTTGTTGTACGGACTGAAGCTCTTTCTGTTTGCTCTCCACGTCGACACTCAGCTCACTGATCTGTTCGGGACACAAAGTAAAGAACATACACATGTACATCTGAGCACTGCCATAAATTATGCATCGCCACAGTAGCCTTTACAAACCAATATATACATAACTACATTAGGAGCTGAGAGGACAGGTTGTAAAAAGAAATTACACCGGTGTTCCAGTTTGCCATAAATTATATAACATGAAAATAATGAATAATACATTTTACAAGCAGGTAAGTATCCTGTCGCTGCTGCTTCACAAACCTTCTTCTCCTGAGACTGCGCCTGGGCCTTGAGGCTGCTGATCTGTTGCTGGTGCAGAGACGCAGCGTCCTCCTTCTGCTGGGACGCCCGCAGACGCAGCTGGAGGTCGGCCACCTCCCGCTCCAGCTCCATGATCCTGGAGCGCTCGGACACTGTGGCCACCTGCAGCAGAGGACGCAGGAGAGGAGACATGAAGGCAAAGAGGACACAGGAGCGCTGACAGAGAAGAGCAGTGGTGGAAACAGTAAACCTGAGCTGTGTGGTGTGAAACAAATATGAGCTTTATCCTGATTATATCTGAGACTCAACAGTGTCAAAATAACCTTAAATTAGCCACAGATTCACTGTGAATATCTGGGCTTCAACTAACAATTATCTTTACTTTCAACTATTTGTCTATGTCAGAAAAAAAAGGGATCAGATTTCAAACGGCCTCAGGTGACATCTTCATGTTTTGCCCAACTAAGAAAAAACAAAACCAAAACATATTTAATTTGCAATTATATGACAAAGAAAAAACAGCAATTTCTCAAATTAACAAAGCTGGAAACAGCCAATGTTTTGGCTTTTTAGCTTCATAAAAGTAGCAGTAAAATGAAAGACTTTAAAAAGTAATTCGTTATCAAAATCAATGAATCGACTAATAGTTTCAGCTCAAAATGTATTAATTTTATTGCCTTGTATCTCTCTTTTATATCATCATTGTAGTTATTTTCATCAAGTTATTTTGCAGTTACCTTCAGTTATTCATTTTCATGTCTTACATTTATTTAGACAATACGTCCCTTCATGACATGACGAAAAGTTCAAGTTTTTATGTGCTAAATAACTGGAAATCACTGATAAAGTTGTTATTTCAAAGTAAACCCAATAAAGTTCAAAAGGTTTTCTTACTTTCTATATCAAACTGAAATTATTTATGACTTCTGAACATTTCAAAGTAATAAAATAAATAAAGGGATATCACTGTCTCAGCTAAATAAACCTTCAGTAACATTGTAATTTTACTTTTTTTGGCAAAACATTTAGTTGGGTATACTTTTAAAACTTTGGTTTCAAACATTTCCTGTGGATTTTAAGGATTTTCTAAATCAAAAACATTGGCTTTAAATCTCATGTCATCTGTCTAAACAGGCTTACATCAGCCACACTTTTTCTGAGTGGATACGACAGATTCATCAAAAAGAAAAATCCTCTGCACGGGAGGACCAGAGAAAAGTTTCAACCACAAACAAAGAATCAAAGTCGTGATTCTCTGTTTTACTTCGGGAGAAAAACAAGTCAAAGCTCAGCCCTTCTGGTTAAAGGAAAGCAGTGATCTGCATTTTTCTTTTTGTCAACAACAATGCCACGAAAAGACCAAAACAAACAGTAAATTGACTGTGTGTGCATCAAAGCCTGATAAATCTTCTTTCTCTTTCTCTTTTTGTGCAATGTTGTCCAAAAACTATTTAAAAACATAGAAGTGAGCCACCCTGTTGCACTCAGTGACATGCTGCACTCGGGCTCTTCTTCTATGAAGGCTTTGGAGTGAATATTTGAATGCATGTGTTCATATTTTATAACATTATCCCTAAAAAATGTTTGAAAATCTTCAAACACGTTTCTTGATTTGCATGAATTGATTTGTCGGATTAAATGAGTTATTCTTGCCTCCCTTTGTGTGCAGCAACAGTTGTTTTTGAAAAGTTAAATGTCAACAAATATGGATTATAGCAGAATATTTTGTTACATAAAAACATGTAATGAATTTTGGAAATTATTGCATCTAACTTTTTAATATAATTTTATGCTAATGCTTTTATCTTGTAGCACATTGGGATTTATTTCAAATGTATAGTGCATTACAAATAATCTATTATTATTATTATTATTATTATTATTACAAATTTTAACTTTTGAACTTTACACTCGAAGCTAAAAAATGTTAAAAATCCCCAAACAAATTTTTTAATTTGCATGAAGTGATTTATCAGATTAAATATATAATAGTTGTTTTTGAAAGGTTAAATGTCAACAAATATGGATTATAGCAGAATATTTGTTTGTTAAAAATGTGAATTTTGTTGATGATTGCATCTTTTTACTATAAATTACTTTTGAGCTTTAAAATCCAAGCTTCTATTAAGATGTTGGAGTGAAGATTTAAATGCATATCTTGGAAATTATTTTTGATACATTTTAACTTTTTTTTTTTTTTTTTTTTACTGTTTTTTGATGTAACTATGTATTTGTGAGGTGTTTTTAAAGCTCTACGTCCTCAGTAGGAATGTGTGTGTGTTTGGAAAGTGTCTAAGAGACAGAAAATAAAAACTGGAACGTTGAGAAAGACAAACTAACACATTGTTTGTTTTGGTCTTTTCATGGGATTTGCTGAAGAAGAAAAATGGTGGCCAGCATTGTCAAAAGCACAAGCGCTCTATACTCTATTAAAATAAAAACTGTCATGCACACATGCATCATTTGCAGTACGATAGACCCAAAAATTAGAAAAGCTCACGACCGATGAGATGTAAATGTCCCGGTGTCTGGTCTAATCGAGGACAAGGCCGTGAGGGAATCAACTTGAGATAAATTTGACAGTTTGCAGAACGTTTTTACGCTGTGGTTCCTTCAAAATATTCTGTGCATCATTATTAAACCCAGTGTGGGGAAAAGCACATCACTCAGTCCTGCTGTGGGACCGGGACTGCCGGCATTACCCTAGTGTCCTCTAAATCCCTCTGGAGTTTTTCAGCTTTGGTCTTTTCAAAGAGCAGGCTCTGCTCGAGCTCCTTTATGTGGGCATGCTCCAGTCGGGTCTGCGTCTGTTAGTTAAGAGAGAGCGGGAAGAGAAGGAGAACAAACACCAATGCAACACTGACATGCCAGCTGTGTGCGTCACAAACAGAAAGAAGACGAGACTTTAAAGAGAAGGCCAGTGAGAAAGAAAAGCACTGATCAGTCGCATCAGTTGGCGAAACAAAGGAGGATTTAGTCATTCGCTCTTTCTGCTCTGACTTTCAGGCGGTAATTATTTCAATCGTCTCATTCTGACTCTCAGATTCTTCACTTTTGTTTTTCCTCTTTGTGCACTGTTAAATCTGACAAGTTTATTTTACTTTGAAAAATCTGGGAATGCCTTGAAAAATGTGTGAGTAATTTTACTTTCCATGTGCAATATTAGTTTTTACTTTTAAACATTATTATTAGACATTGTGCGATTTATTTTCCCTTTTTTGATGCTCTGTTGTTGTATTCTTTTTGCCACTGTATTTTTGGAGCAGTCCAGCAGAAGAATTTCCTTTGGGATTAATAAAGTTCAATCTTATCTCATATCTAGTTAAGTTTACCTTAAACTTATATTTACTTGTTTGTTTTTTTTGAAGTTGTTGCAACTTAAAAATAACATTAAATTAAATCAATTTTCTGAGTTTTAGCAGCTTCAGTAAACTAAATATACTGTGTTATATATCTGTATTCTGCTTGCTGCAAATGAATAAATCATATTTGTATTTTCTATAACAAGTTAACAAAACGAAATTTGCATATCTCCTGATTTCATCATAGCAAAATTCTCTTAAACATGATCAAGTTATGTCAGACTAACTTGATTAACTTAAGTTTTTGAAAGGTAATTTCACTTGTTATTTTTAAGTTGCAACCATTTCACAAAATTGAGTAAATAAAGCAAAATGTTAAGGAAACTTAACACTTTGATATATAGTAAACATAAATTTAGATTAATACTTATATTTACTTTCCTTTTTATAAGACAGTCTGTTTCCAAGAAGATTTTAAGTGAGATCAACTTGTCAGATTTTGCAGTGTGGCACTTGTTTGCTTTTATTCCAGCACTTTAATGCTAATTTCTTCTGAAGAGTGAAGAAGATGCAGACAAGAGAGGAAGATGAAAGTCCGAAGGCGAGACAAAAAAACCCCAAAAAAAACAGGCGTGTGGATGAAAAGATGTCGAAAGGGCGGTCATTTAAGTGCTGCAGAGGGGTAAAAAAATCTGAGTGGAAAGGGTGAGTGAATTAAGCATGAATAAATAAATAAAAGGAAGATAGACGCGTCTGAAGGAGAAACCAAAATGAATGATTCAAAGAGTGCAGGAAAAGGAAAAACCTGAGACAGAATGATTGACTGAATCATCAGCTCTTTTTAGTTTTTCAGAAGAAATTGCAAAGCGGTAGTTTAGTCACTTAGATTGTAAACATGACATTGTATAGAACTAAGTGGGTGAATAATTGAAAAATAAATTAATCAACTATCCAACAGCTTTGTCAATAATTCACACATGAATGTGAGGGATAAATTCAGCCTGACAAGTGAAGATATTTAAAGTGAGAGAGAGAAAATTATTAATTGAGAAGCACATTATATAACCAAAAGTTACCTCCAGGTCTCCTCTGGTGATGCATGCCTCTTCCACACTAAACTGCAGATCTTCCACTTTCCTGTCAAACAGGGACCATCATGAGTTTTTCCTCTAACAGGACATATTACAATTATTTTAGAGAATTATTATTATTATTATCATCAGCATTACTATATTCTAACTATTTAAGCACTTTTTGGGTCATTTCCTGGATTTATTTATTTATTTATTTTTTAACTTTTTTTTCTTGGGGGGTGGGGGGTTGGTTTACTTTTTAAAATTGACATGTTTCCATTTGGTGTATTTTATATCCGGAATTTTAATTTGTGCTGGGTTTAATTTGTGAGGGTTAATGGAAACCCGCCTACTGTTACAACTGGTAAGCCTGCTTCTTGAAAAAAAAAAAATTATTATTATTTTCCAAAAAAAAGGAAAAGAAACATAACATTTCACAAATTTAGCAAAGGAATAGAAGAAACAAATCAGAATTTCAGACTGTTGTAAATGTATAGCACCTCTCAAGTTGTTAAACCACTCAAAGCACTTTCACAGTACGAGTCACATTCACCCATTCACAACCACATTCACACACACATTCACACACCCATTCACAACCACATTCACACACACATTCACACACCCATTCACAACCACATTCACACACACGTTCACACACGGTGGCCGAGGTTACCATACAACGTGCCACCTGCTATTCAGTTTTTAATCCATTCTTGTGGAACAGCCATCAGGAGTAATTTGGGGTTCAGTGTCTTAACCAAGGATGCTTCCACATGTTGACCGGAGTAGCTGGGGATCAAACCGCCAACCTGACAAATAATGGACAACCCGCTCGACCACCTGAGCCACAGCTGCCCCTGCTGCCCGCAGTGCAGGTTACAGGTGGAGTCAGACTCACCTCTTCTCCTCCTCCAGCTGGTTGAGCAGCTCTACTTTGTCTCGATCTGCTGCCTCCACCAGCGTACGCAGCTGGTCCAACTTTGCCTCCATCTCTATCGCGTACTACAAACACACAGAATGAAGAACACGCAGCATGAGCCGACACGGTGAACGCACATTGACAAATCGGTTTAAGTTTGATTCAGTTCAGCCGCCAGGATGAAGTAACTGACAGGACAATGATTTTCATAGAATGAAATGAATTGATGCCACAGAAAATTACAACAGCACATGGCTTCTGTTTCAAAATAAAAGAATATATTTATAAATCAGAGCACTCATATAAGAACATAAGACCAGCAGGGTGCTAAATATATTCTGAATTTATGACATATTCTGTCAAAATCAGCAGGGGGCTCAAACTTCTGCTCTCTGTAGATTGCTATAATGGGAGGAAACTAAATTAGGGCAAAAAGTTGTATTTACAACCATTAAAATCAAGCCGTCTGACGGTGCATGCCCACTACACGCGACCAGAAATCCACTCCCATTCCCTGTACAAAGCATGCTGGGATACCTGCGACTGTGGACCAAGCTGATAACGTGACGATAGAGGGTGATAACTTCAAAAATTCAAACAGTGCTCACTTCAACAAAGTCACTCAGGCCTCAGCTCCAGAGACTTTCTGAACAGCTCTGTATAAATCCAGGAAATACTGAAGTGAAACTTTCTGCAGCAGCGAAGAGGCGGGGGATTGTGGATGGATACAAACAACCAGTAGGGCAGGGCGGATGTGAATTGAGGTTGTATATTGTGAACATGCACCATGAGAAAGTGAAAGAAGTGATGTGAACTGTCTCCTCTGCTGTTTCACGGAAAGCGCCGCACCTAAACACAACAAACAGCGCTGTCCGTGGTTCTGAAACAACAGCTAAGCAGGTGTAAATGTATCTCTGCAGGTATCTGATGATGTTTTTACCATTTTTGGAGTTGTGTTGAACAACATGAAAAGGCATAAATGAAAAATAAACAGTTGACTATTTTTTTGTTTTGCCTGTGTTCTTCTTCGACTGCAGATAACATCCATGCGTGCATGTATTACTGACGATAACCATGATAGTTAAAATAAAATCTTGATATCATGTTCATGGTACACATATGATAATACTGTGTAAATAATCAATCCATGTATCATTCATTTTTTAATATTTAAAAAAAGACTTGTTTTTTCTGGTTTTTCAAAACCAAAATGAGAAAAACAGATGAGTCATTTTTTAAATACCCAATTCTGTGCTCAAAAACCAAAAAAACAAAAGGATAGTGAGGGTAGTCTGTGTAACAAAATCCAGCGCTTCTTTAATCATTTCCAATTCTTTCCGATCCTGCTTTGTCGGCCTCTACCAAACGCCATCTGGTTGCTTTTTTACTATGGATTAAAAGGTAGCTGCTCTTTTCTAATGATTTTGTACAATTATGGTTACAGTCTCCCTCCACCTCTCAACACTTGTATTTTGACAGAGCTTATGTTGCTGAAAAAGAGAGAAAACACAATAAAAAAGTTCAAGATGAATTTCACTGATAGCTTTATCAATATACCTTCAACGCTTGAATAAGAAATTGATGATTTGTCCAAAAATCAGCCTTAAATTTAGTTAAAAATGACATATAAGTATGTGATACCTGTAGACACCCTGCTTGCAAATTAAGATTTTTCATTGTTAGCGACTTCATAAATACTCTAATTAATTCCCGGGGGATTTTTCACATGTACATGTACAGAGCACTAAGCTGCTAATTATATTTTCGGTTGTTCTCAATCAGCAACACCTACTTTCTTTCACACAGCTGCGTCGTTATTCCTGGGTGTCCACAGCTTCAGCCCATAATGTTTTATAAATAATCAAAATATATATCCTATTCATATATTTCAAAAATAAGAATAAGCCTAATTATATATCTTTTTAAAAAAGTCCAAAATTAGTAATCAGTTAATACTTGAATAAATAGCTACATCCCACCACTGTTAACATGAATATATACATTAAACTATTGTCACAACTCAGTCAAAATATTTTTAATTCTAGCATTTTTAAAGGATTTTGTTCTCAATACTAATTACTAACTATTTTTCTCATCACAATTCATAATAACTAATCTGGAAAGTAAAAAAAATAAGATTTTCAGGGGTATATAAGGTGCCTGAGTGCATTGAAAAATCCAAGTAACATGGAATTAGGATGCACCATTTTTGATTTTTTTGCCAATATACTATATATATACACACACACACTTATATATATATAAATACACTTTTCTTTCAAATTTTCCTCCAGATATCATGATAATATAAATACCATGAACTATTTTGGCCACTATAATCATGTAGTGAAATTATGATATGATGCCAGCTGAAGCCGGTTTCTGACCTGATCCCGTCCTTTCATCAGCAGAAACATCTCCTGCTGCACCTCGCCTGCGTGGCTCGTAGCCTTCGCCACCTCACATCTCTCCAGGTCTCTCTCTGCGAGCAGCTGCTCGATGTGCTGCTGCTTCTCCTTCAGAGCCTCCTGCAGCGCCGTGGTGCCGGAGATCTTACGAGCGTACCGAGCAGACGTCTCCGTCAGCTGGAGAGATTTAGACAGTTTGTGTGTTATCTGACACTGTTTTCAAAACCAAAGTACAACCAACTGTGTCAGAAGGCTGGGAGGTAGAAAAATATGAAAGGAAATCCTAATCTTGTTCAGCAAATAACCCAAATACGCAATTTCAGTGATGACTCACAGTACTTTTAGGCGATGAGATGCATGATCAGAAAACATCAAACCCCCGTAGTGTTGGATAACAGCCCTGTCTTACCAGTCCAGCTCGGCTGGGTTTGCCGCTGATGGAGGAGGTGGCGGAGCTGAGCGTGCTGACGGAGGAAGCGCTCGGGCTCCTCTTGAGGGTGGACTTCCTCCGTGAGCTCTTGGCCTTGGTCGGCGTGGTGCAGGGGAAGCCGATGCGTGTCACCTTGTGTGCCGGAGCAAACAGACCGTACCTGGGCATGCACTGGAAGTATCTGGGAGAAGAAACTGGAGCTTTAGGAATATTTTTTTCACAGGATAAAGCAGACACTACACACGTGTCCTCTGTCTTCACCTGGTCCCTGCCACGGCGCCATCATTCTTGCCCAAAGGTTCGTCCAGTTCCACTCCACACCACTCCCCTTTGGCAAAGTCTGTCTCTCCTAAAAACCGCACGACTCCTGCCTTGTTACCACCAACCTGCACACGAAAATAATTAAAACATTTTTTATTTACCAAGTTCAATATTTTTCTTTGTGGTTATAGTGTTTCCCATGGCAGAGTGCATTAACCTCCACTCCAACACATTAAAGCTGGCGTAGGCAGAAATCCTATAATTAACTTTGAGCATACTGTATTCAAGTGGACCCTGAGAAAACTACACTTCTGCACCTTCTCTTAACTCTGATTTTAGGCTTTAGAAAATCTAGCGTGTGACGGCAGATTTTGGCCAATCACAGGTCATTTCAGAGAGACGGCGTTTCTATCTGCTGTTCTACAAATGCTGGTGAACATCCTTCAATGAAAGCCTGACTGAACGACGGAAAATCCTACAGAGAAAGTTTCTTTTCTAGCACTGGCAACAGCTGCCTACACTGCAAAGCAACCCAAAAACAAAGAGACAGACTTATCAAAAAGGGAGACTAAAAGAGGCTGAAAACAAAACAAAATATGTGTCAATGTGCCTCATGCAAGAAATGATATACGAACAAATTTTCTCTTGTTTTTGCTTGTATCCAGGATTTGATCTTATTTTGTCATTGATTTTGGGGATTCACAAATGTTTTCTTATTTTTTCTCTTCTCTTTGGTAAGATCATTTTACAAGTAGTTGAGAGCACTCATAACAAGATAAGAAAAAAACATCTTGCTTTCACAGTCTTGAATTTAAATGTATTCTTTTTGTTTATGTTAAAATTTAACACTGAGGCTCATTCAAAAACCACTCGTACACACACATTCCTTCATAAGAGGAATGTACACGTTATTTAGAACTTGTCACCAATTTTATCATATCTTAAATTTTCTTTGGCAGCTGAAGCGATATTTTCATGTCCCTCAATGTGATTAATGACACTGTTAGATTTTTTAGGTTTTTGACTGATGACATCCAAAAGAAGGACTTGAAGCTCTGCAGGATGAAATTCTTTTTCTTCCACTCGTTGGTGATGTTTTTATGACTGAAATTTTACCCCCAAAAAGAGCTGAACAGGTAACTTTATAATCCATCAAATGATCGAACCTCACAAACATGCTCGTAGCAAATGATTTTTAAAAAATCATAAAGTTGAAATCTGCAGGTTTTTGCACTTTGGAGAGTTTGTTTTTAACTTGGAACACTTGTTTTAAGAAAAGAAAACAGTTTTTATCATAAGTGATTTTTACGTCGTGCTACTTACCAGCACACGGTCTCCGAGCCTGAGCTCTCTCTTCTTCTTCATGGATTCTGTGTCTGAGACGTTGGACACCGACTCGCTGGATGTGAGCATTCGGTTGAGTGCCGTCTTTATGCCGGTGCCTTGAGCTGAACACAGGAAAACGCCTTTACTTCACTGTAAAAACAAACCAAGTATCCGTGTTTTCACTGATGTATTTGCAGGATTTTACCGGTGGCCGTGTTGCCAGCAGCTGCAGACTCGCTTGTTGCTGCTGGTGCTGGACTCCCCTGCCTCCCGTTGGCTTCCTTCTCCGGGAGCGGAGTCTTGGACAGTTTTGAAGGCCGCGTGAAAATGCCCTTCCCATCCTCACACTGGAAGTACCGGACCCCTGCCACAGACCCGTCGTTCTTCCCAATGGGCTCGTCCAGCACGATCCCCGCCCACTGACCCGGAGCAAACTGCGTGCCGCCGACGAACTGCACGTAGCCGGGCTTGTTGCCGTTGACCCAGACCCTCTCTCCGACCTGGAAGTCTGCAGCTCCATCCTGGGTTGGGGAGGTCACGCTGCCGGGGGATTTCTCTGGAGGAACCGGCTTTGAAGAACCTGAAAACAGAAGAACAGTTTGCTTCATTAACCCCTCAGAGCCCGCTTTAATATTACACACATTCGTATCGCTCTGTGCACAAAATAAAAATGATTATACATTAATATCATTTTCTGCTTTCATTTAGTTATTTTTTAAATCACCATCAGTCCTAATCATAAATATCAAATACTCATTAATTTTCAGAATTTTAACCCTTTAAATGCCAGGTTTTTGTCATGACGCCACTATGTTTTTAGATGAAAATAAAACTAAAAAAGAATTATTTTCATTTAACTACATGCTGAGTAGTCTGTTTTTTTTTATTAGTTATCACAGTCTGGGATATGTCAGTGATTGGCAGTAACATTGATTGTGACAGGTCACCGTGTGGAATTAGCATGTATTTTTTCCATATGCAAAATATGATTAAAATGACCTCATCAGGTGAAAAATAGTCAAAATGACAAATTCAGAGTCAAAAGCCCAGAATTGCACCCAGAAATAACACAAGTCATGTTTTTCTGCTCTGATGGCTGTGGGATCAAAAATGTCAGTTTGAATGGGTTTCAATGGAGCATTTTTTGACTGAATGTAAGTATTTAGTTTCCACAGTGTATTTTAGAGTTATTGTAGAGGCTGAGCTGTAAATTCACTGATTAAACAAAAATACAGAATCCTGCCAAAATTTATGCATGAACAAAATTATCAAAAAATGAAAAATGAAAAAAACCCATAAAATATGCCAAACAGTCCGTAAGGATTAAACATCTTGTTGTGCTTTGCAAGGGCACTGACTTCTAATATGGCAGGTTTAATTCAATTCAATAGGGTTTTTTCAGGTTTGGGAAATATAATATTGCTAAAGTAAGTTTGAATTAAACATAGAAAAATGTACATACGATGGGAAAGACTTCTAGACGTTTATTTATATTTCTGCTTTTGACTGGGTAATACCTCTGACACACCCACCGAGAGAAAATGTACCTTTAAAGCTCCTTTCACACTGTTTCACACCGCCTCCTGAAAGCATGTTGTTCAGCCCAGAATCCATAGCAAAACTGTGTGCACTGTTTTCAGATTAAATGTGCTCCTGGTGTTAGTAAGTACTTCTTCTACAAGATAATCCATCCAGCTGACAGGTGTGTCATATCACGATGCTGATTAAACAGCATGATTACTACGCAGGTGTGCTTTGAGCTGATTAAAATAAAAGACAACTCTTGTGGTGCTCCCTAACAAGAACTTCTAACAAATTTCTGAACAAAATTTGAAAAGTAAGTGTTTTGTTTGTTGGACAAAGTCTCTTTGATCTCAAATCTATCTTTGATTTCAAATTGTGGAAAATGGGAGTAAAAACAAGTGTTGTGTTTATATTTCGTTTAGTATAAAAAACTGCACTGTTTGCAATCCTATCTCATGGAGATCAGAGGATCAGGTCCACGTCTACGCTGAAGTACACTTCAACAGTTGCCTGCTGATTAAAGGATGGACTTTGTAATCAGATCGACACCCTGCTGGGGTTCAGAGCAGCCTAAGGCCCTGACAGTCAGAGTTTTTTAGCAGCCTGAGGCAGCTTTTTCTAGTTGTTTTCAATGAGAGTGAGGTTTTTTGCTCGCTGAGCAGCTCTCGTTTTTCCACTCCATGCGCCGCAGGTTTTCGCAGGAGTGCCCTGTATGCCTCGAGCTAAAAAAACTTCAACTCAGAACAGAAAATCGACTGACATCATTTGCGCTCTTTTCCCATTGTCCAATCTTATGGTGATCAAGCTGCTCTCATTTTTGGTTAATTGTAGGCTTTAACAAAAAGACAATGCGGTGCAACTTCTGATTGAGCCTTAAACCAGGGTTCCTACACTTTTCCCCGAAGTCAAATTCAAGAACTTTTTAAGCAGTTTCAAAGCTTATTTTCAAGGTTTTCCAGCACTTTACAGCTGTCCTAAATTACACATTTATATACAGTACATACAGCATACCGATTATTCACTTCATCACATCAAATCATATATAAAATATAGCAATTATGTCTAGTGCAATGACTTTAATTTTTTGATTTCAAGGCAACATCCTTTGAAAAGTGCAGTAGCAAAAAGGCACTTTCTGACTTATTTTATTTCTTTATCCAGAAAACATACTATCCAGTCAAATTGGGATTTATTATGAAAGTAATGTGACCACAATTACAAGCTGTTTTAAGCACATTTCAAAACTTGAAAACACCACATTAACCCACATCAACAGTAATCACAACATGTCTCTTAATATTTCCACAGATATCTAGTAAATAAGCATTTAAATGATTTCTTACCTGATGATGGAGACGTTTTTGATGGCACCCCAGCGGGACGGACTATTTTGCTCGGCGGTTTGAGCCCGCTGACTTTGCCTGGTGTACTCATGGCTCCTTGTTTGTCCATTGGTCGGGTAGGAGGGGGACCCGTGGGGAGTCTGGCCTGATCAAGGTGGGGGACTAGGCCTTCCCCACAACCCCACTAAGTCCCAATGTGATTTTAGGGAACTGAAAAACAAAATAACAAAAAGTGTTCATGAAAACAACATTTTGGCAGATAATAAAGTTTCTGTTGCTGTCATCGGAAAGTTCACTCTCAGTCTCAAATGTGTGTGTAATATTTTTTTCCACATGGTTTTGGGTGACTGAATGTGTCTTTTAACATAAGACAACTTGGAGGTTCCCTTTTGTAAGAAAGGTTTTCCATCTCGCCACCCAACCCCATAAAAGTGCAGCATACAGGAGATGATGGCCACATGCAAAAGAGACCAGTCCAACAGCAACAGCTGACTTTAATCTGGTTTTAATCAAAATCACTTTCATTGATTGTTTCCTCTTAACACATTGGGAAACAGCTATGAGCAACTTGACAAGGCATTGCTAAAAAATTAGCAAAAGAAAGTTACAAAATATTACCTGAAAATAAGCGAAGGGGAAAAAAAGAGTAAAAAACAAACAAATAAATTACCTTTTGCACCATATTTTCGATTCTATTTCAAATTGCTCAAAAAACTTTTGAAAGGCGTCTGAACGCAGCTCAAGAAAACTGATGTCAATTGAGGTTTCAGAGGGTTAAATGTGATGAGTTAACTTTGAACACATATAGAGGCCCTAAATGAAAAGTAATAAACAACTAACTAACAAATAATTAACAACTTCTTTTTATATTTAGTGGATTTTTGCTTGTTGCAACATGAAAAAAGGAGCAAATCTAACATTTATGTTGTTGTTACTTTTTCTGTCTTTTCATTTTGAATTACTGCAATATAATAAGGGTGTGTGGCCTTTTTTATATCCACTGTAAAACCTTCCTTTCACTGCAGGTTTTGTCCTGTAGGTGTTGGGCAGCAGCAGCGTGACCACAGACATTTTATTCATAAAGCAGATGATTCACTCCGCATGCAACTAGGTCAACACAGTTATTATGTTTCACACAGTAAAGGCCGTGTTTCAGCAGCTCTACATTTAAAAGCACTCCACAGATACAGCCCTGTCTGACTCACAATGGACAGTTTTAAAAAAAATCAATAAAATGCAACAGAACCAGAGATGTATTGATGTTTGAGGTATGTGTACTTCACTATTTCCATTTAATGCAACTTTATACATCTGCTTCACTATCTCAGAGGTAAATATTGTACTTTTTACTGCACTACATTGACAACTTTTTCAAGTTACAATTTTTCATGCTCTTTCTGTCCCGTAAAATCACATATCTCCACGTGCAGATGTTGAAAGTTTGTGATAAACTGAAGAAAGAAGTGTTCTTGTTGAAGAAACTCTCACAGGACAGCCACGCTGCAAACAACCGAGGCCCTAGCTGAGCCTCAAATGTCACAAAATCCTAGAAATGTCCTCAAATCCAAGAAATGTCTTCAAATCCAAATGTCTGTAAATCCTAGAAACATCCTTAATTCCTAGAAATGTCCACAAATTCAATAAATGTCCCAAAATTCCATAAATGTCCAAAAAAGCCCAGAAATGTCTTTCATTCTTAGAAATGTCCTAAAATCCTAAAAAAGTCCTAAAATTCAACAGACATCCTAAAATCCCACAAATATCCTGAAATCCCAGAAATGTCCTAAAATTCAATAAATGTCCAAAACCTCCTTAAATACTAATAAATGTCCTGAAATCCTAGAAACATCTTTGATGAAAATACTTAAAACATCCTTAATTCCTAGAAATTCACCTGAAGTTTGTTTACGATGGAGCTTTTAATTTTAATGTAATTCTGGAAAGTTTAATAAATAATAATTAGTTGCCCTTTCATCACTGCTTGCAGCTTTTATTATCTACTTGTTTTTCTAAAGTCTTATTTGCTAAAAAAAATATTATTTATTTTTTACATGCAGGTTTTATTATGTGTTTTGTCTTCTATGTGTTTTGACGTGAAGCACTTGGTGCATGTAATTTCTTTATTGTAAAGCACACTGAGCTGCATTTCTTGTATGAAAGGTGCTATACAAATAATGCTGTTTATCATTTTTATCATTAGAATTATTGTTTGTTATATTGTCATGTTTAGGTTGTATTTGAAAAGATTGTAAATTCAACAGGGGAGGTTTTTGCTATAAGCCCCTCCTGCACAATTCTTGTTATTTTTGTTATTATCTACTTGTTTTTATCAAATCGTGCGTCTAGAAAACATTAAAACATAAAACTTAAGTAAGGTTTTCAATGCAAGACTTTTACTTTTGGTGGAGTATATTTTCAAGGTGGTACTATTCACATAAGTAAAATATCTGAATTGCCTTGGTGCATATTTTTTTTACTGTTAATGGTAGCACAGAATGGGCAAAAAAGGTGTTTCAATCCAACACAATGAGCAGGTAACATGAGCCTCCTGCTGTAACATTACCTCAACACTGCTGCTCCCCCCGCCCAACCGGTGCTCCCACACCAAAACAACAAGCACACCTAGAGCTGTCAAACCCATCCAGTGTCTCCTTCACTGTGTCTGCCAACACTTCAGCCTCTCACTGCTTTATTTTCAGCCTTTCACGACCACATATCAACCGTTAAATGTGTAATAAATCACTGCTGCTGCATTGTTACACGGTGACTGGCCCGTGTTGTTTGTGTCTGGGCTGGGCTCCACTTGCTGCATCCCCGGAGCTAGAAACTTAGTGGGTGTTGACTCTCTTTTTTTAAAAAATAATCTCAAATTTTCATCTTATTTTAATTAAACGTGTTTTAATAAAAAAGTGGTTAAAGTTGATGTCACGTCTGGTGTCTCGCGCACCGTTGGAATGCGCTCCAACAGCTAGCTAGCTTCAGATTAGCATAAAACAACGCCCCAAAACAGACGGTGTTAAAGGTGAATAAAAGGCAGACAGGTGTGTGGAAAGTTGTCGCGGAGGCTTACTTCGGTCTCTGTCGGTGAATTGAGTCTCGGTGAAGGATGCCGTGGGTGGGTGCTGCCGTGTCTTCGCCCCGTTACATGTTTTTTCAGCCGCCGCTCTCCGCTTCTCAGCCCAGCCCAGGAGTGACGTCACCCGGGCAACTATCGCTGCCTTCAGGGAGCGCGTGGAAAGCTCGGAAATCTTAACTTCAAATGTTTTCACAGTTTTATTGGCTTTTTTATTGGCTCTTTAATTGTTTTTGTTTTGATTTTTTTGAACACTATGGACATTGATTTGTCTCAATATTGTGAACAGATAGACAGTCCATGTGTGTCCATGTGTAATCTGTGGTATCCATGTGATCAATGACTATTTACTTTTCTCTTTTTATAAATATATATTTCTATTTATTGTTAGGTTTTAAATTTTAGTATTACACCATATTATTATTT